>NW_024081158.1:391719-593536 GCF_003009895.1 Hyaena hyaena
TCTCTCTGACCCTCCCCTGCTCATGCTGTCTCTCTCTCTCTCCCAGAAATTAAAAAAAAAAAAAAAAAAGAAAGACCACAGTGAGAAGTGAATACAAAGGAGTATTGTGGCTAGCTGTAGGGACTCCCTTAATAAGACAGAAAAACAAAAATTAAAATCCACATCTAATGTAAAGTCCCCTTCTCTATCCTCTCATACAGGCCCTTATCACCAACTCCCTCTCCCTGACACTACAGATCTTTTAGGGGTTGCCTGTGTGGCTTAGATGGTTAAGTATCTGATCTCAGCTCAGGTCATGATCTCACCGTCTGTGTGTTTGAGCCCCGCGTTGGGCTCTGTGCTGACAGCTCAGAGCCTGGAACCTACTTCGGATTCTTTGTCTCCCCCTCTCTCTGCTCCTCCCCCACTCACACTCTGTCTTTTTCTCTCTCTCAAAAATAAATAAAATTTTAAAAAATTTAAAAAAAAAACCCACCTTTTAGATCTCTTGATCCCTGGTCTAAACACCTCCTCTCAAAATCCAGCCCCACTGCTTCAGCAAATTCCCTCGGATCCCCAAACGCCTCCAACTTCCATAGAAAATCCCTCAAACATCCAGCTGCCTATTTGACTTCTTTTCTTTACAAGATTTAGTGAGAGCACCCCAACCTTCTCTTCAGACCTGGGGTATATAGGTTACTCATGTAAATAAAAAAGGCAGGAAGTAAATTTAGCATAAGCATCAGAAATGGGTGGTAGGGCTCAAGATCCCTCGTACTTTCCAGGGCTCGGTAATCAGGCTGTCAGCTTTGGGTCTTCTTATGCAACGTCCTTTGTAAATATACCCTGGACCTTCACCTCAAAGAATTCATGTCTGCTGGAAAGGAGTAGATCTTCTAAATTATGAAGTCCTTTCACCTCTCCTTTCAGAAGAGCCTACCAAATTCACAGGAGAAATGGAAAGATTACTGGTCATTCACAACTCTACTCACAGGGACCTCCATCGACGCTAAGGGGTGTTCTTGTAACCCACAATTACACTGTAGGTATCAGATATGCCAGATGGCCTCCTAAGGACCCCCCCCCCCAACCCTTCACATAGGAAATAGATTACCAGAATTTCTCCCAGGCCCTCCTACAATGATCAGGGAAATGATCAGCCAAGGCTAATCAATTTTGAGGGGCTGACAGAAGCAACAGTGAAGACCCTTCCCCCTAAAGTAAATTGATCCAATGTTTAACTGTGCACTCAGAAAGGAGGCCTTTGTTAAATACGTTAAATAGACTTTTAATTTATTTTTTACTTATTTATTTTGAGAGAGAGTGTATATGCATGTGAATGAAAGAGGGCCAAAGAGAGGGAGAGAGAGAATCCCAAGTAGACTCTGCACTGTCAACACAGAGCCCAACGTGAGGCTCAAACTTACCAATTCGGAGATCATGACCTGAGCCAAAACCAAGAGCTGGATGATTTATCAACTAAGCTATCCAGGCACCCAAACTTTTTTAAAGACATACTGCAATAAACCCTAAAGCTCTAGAAATCTTTTCATTTCTTAGTTGGAAATCTTCCTCATATAAAGAAGTTGTTTTCTTTTCTTTTAATGTTTATTTATTTTTGAGAGAGAGAGAGAGACAGAAAGAGAGAGAGAGAATGAGTAGGGGAGGGGCAGAGAGAGAGAGGGAGATATAGAATCTGAAGCAGACTCTAGGCTCTGAGCTGTCAGCCCAGAACCTGATGTGGTGCTCGAACCCAAGAACCATGAGATTGTGACCTGAGTTGAAGTCAGATGCTTAACTGACTGAGCTACCCAGCCACCCCAAGAAGCAAGTTTAACTGGATGGGCTGGTCAATCCCTCGATATTTAGGATACAACCCAGTTTTTTGAGGAATTAGAAATCTCTCATCTTGCAAATTTTTACAAAACTAGGAATGTGACTAGACTAGAAGCAATTCAAAGCTTACTTATCCTTAGGAATTTCGAAATCTCTTCTACCCATTCAAAATCCTCGTAGATGTTGTACAAGATCAAGACATTAAAAATAGAATGGTCTTGGGGTGCCTGGGTGGCTCAGTTGAGTGTCCAAGTCTTGACTGTGGCTCAAGTCATGATCCCAGGGTTGTGGGATTGAGCCCTGCTATTGGGCTCTGCACTGAGCACGGAGCCTGCTTGGGATTCTCTTCCCCACCCTCCCCTGCTAGTGTGTGTGCTCTTTCTCTCGCTCTAAAATTAAAAACAAAACAAAACAAAACAAAACAACAACAACAAAACCAAAACACAAAAAACAATAAAACAGAATTGTCTTGCATTTAAGAAAAGGAAAATTTTTAAAACTTCTCATATGAAATTTGGGTAATTTTTCCTGTGATTTTGTTTTTAAGTTTATTTATTTTGAGAGAGACACAGAGACAGCATTAAGTGGGGGATGGGCAGAGAGAGAGAGAAAGAGAGAATCCCAAGCAGGATCCACACTGTCAGCACAAAGCCTGATGTGGGGCTTGAACTCACGAATTGTAAGATCAAGACCTGAGCAAAACTTGGATACTTAACCATTTAACAGAATGAGCCACCCAGGTGCCCCTCTGTGCCTTTGTGATGTAGATTTTCTACCTCATCTCCTCTAGGATTTAATAGCCATTCTTTAAAAGGCAAATTTTATGGAGATGCTTCTCATTAAAAGAAACTAAAAGGCAGGAGGAGATCTTTGGAAATTAGGCAAATGAAAAAATCCTGTGTCCTCTCTACAAAATATTTGTAAAAAGATTTAGCCATCTGAGGTAAACATAATTCATTCCAACTGCCAAAACAAAATTTGAATCCAACTGTTCTTTTATAAGCTAGTGAGTTTTGTATTGTACCTGACGCATGGCTAAAATTTTAAAACAAAAGCTGTCTCTGCATCTGCCTGTATGTTTATGACAGTCTATATATACACGTGTGTGTGTGTGTGTGTGTGTTCTATTGTGTGTTATTTTTCTGTCTCTGAAGGTTATTGCCAAAATTAATATTGCAAAGAGCTTTATTTAACTGGGTAAAAACTAAGCACTTATAAATGAAATATTCTGTAAAGGTTGCAGAAATATAATAGAAACTAACCCAAGTGTTTTTCAGGTTCACAAGATCTGAAAATATTAGGTAATAAAGCTAGTTGAAGTTCACCGATTTAATTAAAATAGACATGTCTTTAGAGTTAACAACACTGAATATAATGCAGGTATACAACTTTTATTCTGCCTGAGTTTACTAATCAAAAAAGCTTATGACACACTTACCAAATAAGTTTAGGATACATCACGCACAAAAATTTGTCAGCAAGAGAAACAGTTTGGAATGATAGCAGACTTTGTCTAATGTCTCATGAAGTTTCTGTGAGCAGTTTAAACAGAATTGTTGGGAGCAACTGATTCAGACATAAGTGGGATGAGTTTTTAGGTGAACTTTTAGGTGAACTTTCTAACAATCATTATGTTTCCTGGTATGTATGCTTAAAAATAGCTTTCCAAATCTCTTTGTTAACTTGAAACTTTAAAGTTTTGCTAAGTTAAATTAAATGATGTGAAGTTCATGGACCGTCTAGATAATTTCCAAAAAAGTCAAAATACTGAACACTAATTACTGAACATAGGTTTTTGGTTTCCATATTAAAGAGAAACTAAAGAAAAATTGGGTAAACAAGTCTTGTTTCATACTGAAAGACTGTACTATTAAAAAGGAACACATGCTTCTAGGAATCATGAAATGTATTCATAAATTTTATTCATAAATTAAAAAAATAAAAATAGTAAGGGAAACTCTTTATGCAAAGTAGTTATGTGTTTTTGACTAACAAAAGGGTATGAGGTATGGAGATTAGCTTGTAGGGGAAAAGAAAGTAAATATGTCCTAAAATAAAACTGGTTATTTCAGAATGGGAAAGAAGAGAAAAAGGAACAGAATGGTATAAAAAGTTGGCAAGAAAGAGAAAGAAAAAGGGAGATGATTTTACCTTGTGCATTCAAGCTGGCTGAAGTTGAATTGTTATAAGTATTTAAAATAACCTTTGATATCAATAGTATATTTATGTAAAAATAAAACCTACTTTTCCTTCATCTGGACAAAGCTTTCCTGGAGTACTGGTCTACTCCTCATAAGCGACTGTGAAGGATTTTTCTTTATCTTTTAAGTATTCTGCCTAGAAAGCAAAGAGTCTATGTTTTATCAAAATAATTTCCTGTACTTCATTTGTTTTAATCAGATCTTTGGTTACTTAGGAAACTGAATCTTCTCAATGTTAAAAGAGCTAAGTGTTGCTAACACCTATGCAACCTTTTGTATTTATTTGCCTTTGTAATCTTTTATTATCACTTTGGTTAAATAAGTATTGTTTCATAATGATCTGTGATCCTTAGTCAAATGTCCAAAACTTTTTTTTTTTATAATTTTATTTTTCTTTCATGGTTTATTGTCAAGTGGGTTTCCATACAATACCCAGTGTTCATCCCAACAAGTGCCCTCCTCCATGCCCATCACCCCTCTTCCCCTCTCCCCCACACCCCCATCAGCCTTCAGTTTGTTCTCAGTATTCAAGAGTTTCTCATGGTTTGCCTCCCTCCCTCTCCCCAACTAATTTTTCCCCTTCTCATCCCCCATGGTCCCCTGTTAAGTTTCTCCTGTTCCACTTATAAGGGAAAACACATGGTGTCTGTCTTTCTCTGCCTAACTTACCTCACTCAGCAATACACCTTCAAGTTCCATCCATGTTGCTACAAATGGCCAGATTTCATTCTTTCTCATTGGCATGCAGTATTCCATTGTATAGATATACCACATCTTCTTGATCCATTTGTCAGTTGATGGAAATGTCCAAAACTTTTGATATTTTTGATAAACTTGCCAAAATCAAATTCCAAATGAAGTCTTTTTGATTTTAAACTGACTTTGGGATTTTTCAGAGCAACCCTGGAACTTCTCAAAAGATTTGTTCTCTCTCTTTACAGAAATATAGAGAGCTATTAAACTAATTAGGTTTGTTGGATATGTTAAATTACATGGGAAGGATTGTCAAATCAAAAGCAATACAGTGTATTGTTTGTATAGGTATGTAAATGTTCCAGAAGTTGTATAAAACTCCTAAAATTTTGGTAGGTTCTGGGATACCGTTAACAGTTATAGAATTCTAGTTATGATCTTGAAATGTGTGTCACAGAAATAAGCAAATTTCCTTGTCAACTGCATTATAATGAACTTTCATTAGATGTTTAATCATTTAAGTTTTTGTCATTTACAGAAACTTAGTGTTTTATTCTGATGCTTTTGCAAAAGTGTTTCACAATCAAGGAGATTCATGGAAAGGATTCGGTCAAGCCCAAGTTTCAGATAACTTTAAGATCCTAAAAATGAACAGGGTAAGAATTTCTGGAATTAATGAAATAATTACACTTAGGTGGAACAAGAATTAATTACATGGGACTGAATGAACTGAGGAAGGGATTATAACTCTTATGACATTTTGTTTGAAACACTGCTTGTTCTTTAATGTTTTATTGTTCCAGATTTGAGGGAAACTTTTCTCTTAAGCTAACTATGACTCACAGCAATTTGGTAAAGTGTACCTTTGGGAACAAAGGTGAAAGAATTTTTCTCCCTATCTGATACCTCCAGAATTTGGAAACTCAGTATTCTCATTTATCACAGCAATATTTATTATATAGTTATTTGTATAAGTGCAATCAGAATCTGTTCTCCTTGTAACAGAACACAACTAGAAGCATTGGTTATATCATCCAGCTTTTTACTGGAATGTCAGATTTGAGAATTTACATAGACTCAGATATGACCAGACAGCTTTAAGGAAGTAAGGCTGACTTTATGGAGCCCCTTAGGAAAAAAATAACTTAATGCCTAGCCTTCATGGTTCCTGATAGCAGAACCAGATGAATAAGGAAGGTCACTTCCTGGCAGGTAAAAGAACCTCAGAATACTTGGGAACTGAGAAGAGAGAGATTCACCCAGACCAATAGGTATTACAGGTAAAGTCTGATGACAAGACCTTGGCTTGGCTTTCTAGCCTCAAGAGGCTTTCGAAAGTTCCATCTGAGGTTCCTCATGAAAACTTCCAAAACAGCAGATTTAAAGACCCTATATGATCAGTTACTATTCTTTAAAAAAAGTTTTTTTAATGTTTACTTATTTTTCAGAGAGAGGGGGAGGGAAGGGCAGAGCGAGAGGGAGACACAGAATCTGAAGCAGGTTCCAGGCTCTGAGCTGTCAGCAGTTAGTACAGAATCCAATGTGGGGCTTGAACCCATGAACCGCAGGATCATGACCTGAGCTGAAGTCGGATGCTCAGCAGACTGAGCCACCCAGGTGCCCCTGATCAACTGCTATTCTTGATGCACTTAGGTTACTAATCAGGCCAAAGTTATTGAAATGAGACTTAGGTTGCAAACTAATTTTACCATGGTGACCTCTGGTAGAAGTGACAGCAATTTTAGAGAGAAAAATTATGTTTGTACCTCTGCAGTCATTAGTACATACTAGTGCATTCATTGTTTTTGAAGTTTGTTTTCTACCTGTAAACTGGACCAAATCCTGAATTCTTCTAGTTCCCTCCAATATCTGGCTATGACTCTCCAAACTAATGTTTCCAATTTCCTCTCATCTTTTGACTTGGAATCACAAAGAACTAAAACCGCCCTTTTTCCTGAAGTCCTACAGACTGAAGCTAGACCACTTAATTTAAACTTCATAGAAACTGTCACAATAGCTCATCTTTAGACAATCTTCCATGTGCCTATTGCTGTATGGGCCACTCAAAGTTTCCCAGGAGACCTAATGATAGGATCAGAGACATTCCAACTGCAAACCAGGAATATTTATCAGACAGCCACTCCCTGCCCTCACTCCATCTTAAGATGCTTCAAGTCTAACATCTAGAAATCTTCTCAAATGGCAGCTCTCAGGGCTGGGTTAATAATTTGCTCCAGCCATTAACTTTTGTTTTCCTTTTGTTTCTGTAGAAATGCCTCTCGTTAATTACCTGATGGCTTGTACAATGTAGGCCTAACTTTGGGAGCCCAGCTGCATCACCGCCTTCTGAAATGAGATAACTGTTTAACTGAACTGACCTCTCCTCAAGACAGACTGGTTTAGTGAGATAGGGAGCAATCTACAACTTAACTTCTGGACCATGACACTTCTTACTTGACGTTTCAAAGGTGGGACTGCAGGGCAGCATAATATGTCACCCCAAAACATGTCACTTTGGCCTGAGCACTGTTTTGAGCTAAAGGAAATCAAAACCCAGTAGATTCAGGAAAAGCTCTTTACCTTCTCCTCAAATGCCTCAATTTACACTGGAGAGGGAGCCTGTTATCAGGAAGAGAAACTCTAAAATGTAAATGCAGGGCGCCTGCATAGAGGGCTACTCATCTGCATAAGAGGGCTACTTTTCCTTTCCAAACATCCCCTCTGCCTTCCTGTGAATGGTCTTCCTCCCTTTGTATCCTTGGGCCCCTCCCCCTTTTCCTTAGCTCAGGATAATTATATAAGCTTCAATTCTCTGGTTGCCTTTAGGGTCTCATATTTGTATGGGGCTCCTGTATATATGAAATTGGTTTGTTTCTTTTTCCTGTTAATCTGTCTTATATATCAATTTAATTATTAAACCAGCCAAAGAACCTAGAAAGGGAGAAGGGAAAATGTTTCCCTCCCCTCACAGAACGGGAAAGTGGGGCTGGGGTCTGACAGTTGGAAGGGGACATTTCTGCATAGAGATAGGAGTTCAAGTCACAACCTAAGTGAGATCTAAGGATAGGCTGAGGTGTGAATGTTTAGGATGCTTTCTTAGTGGGCAGGAAGAGCAGGAAGAGTAGGCAAAGGGGATCACCAGACACACTCCGAAAAGATGAAGCAGAGTTCAATCATATTCTCTTAAGAGGAGAGAAGGAGAATGGAAATCCTTTTCGGGGGAACTTGGCACTGTCAGACTCTGAAACGGGCATACCCATTAATACAACAATGAAATACCACCACACACCTACCGGGGGTGGGGGCAAGATTCAAAACACTGACACTACCAAATGCTGATACGTGGAGCATCAGGAATTCTTGTTCACTGTTGCAGAGGTAGGGGGGATGTGATGGGGCAGCCACTTTAAAAGGCTCTTTGGAAGTTTCTTATAAACATTTTAAAAAGGGAAAAATGTGCATATTCTTTATCTTTTGTCTTGGTAATGCCATTTCTGGTAACTTACCCTACAAAAATGTAAGAATTTGGTTGAAAAGATGTATGCCCAAAGATGCGCACGCACTGCAGCCACACAATGAGAAACCACCTCAAAGTAGACTGGGTGAAATTGTCAGGCCCATTCACATAGTGAAGGTAAGAGAAAACTAAACAGGCTACAGTGTTAGATATGGAAAACTGCACAAGATACATTAAATCAGAGAAAAACAACACAAAAGACCCCATACAAACAAAAATAATTGTATTTGTATTGTCTCCACACACCTATGCTTGCATAGAAATAGAAAAAAGTATGAAAGTTCATTCACCAAACTGTTAACCGTGGCTTTTTCTGGGAAGAAACATTATTGAGGAGTTTCTTCTCCTTTTTTTTTTTTTTAATCTATCTGGAATTTTTGAATTTTAAAATAATTGTAGCAATTAAAAAAAAATGTAGACTTAAAAATGGATTAAGGAAGGATAAGCGTTTAGAGGAGGGTTCTGACTCATGCATACAAATGCCACAAAGGCAATGCAGAGGAAATGGCAGAAAATGTCTCTGGATTTGGTGAATTATCTCTACAAATACAGTGGGCCCTCCTTATCTGTGGTTTTGCCTTCTGTGGTTTCAGTTACCTGTGGTCAACCGTGGTCTGGAAGCAGACGATCTTTCTGAGGTATTGTCAGAAGGTGAACAAGAGCCTAACACTACGTCACAGCCGTTCACCTCACTTCATCTCACCAACAAGGGATTTTATTATTTCATATCGTCACAAACAAGAAGAAAAAGGGTGAATACAGTACAATAAGGTATTTTGAGAGAGAAACCACATTCACGTAACTTCTGTCACAGTATAATTGTTGTTATTTTATTATTAGTTATTGTTGTTAATCTCTTAGCACGCCTAATTTATACATTTAACTGTGTCATAGGTATGTATGTGTAGGAAAAAACAGTACATAATGGGGTTCGGCACTATCTGCATTTTTGGGCATCTACTGGGGATCTTAGAACGTATCCCATGTGGATAAGGCAGGGATAACTCTAATGCTATTTCCCTCTCTAAAAAATGTCTCCTGATACCAAATTTCTAAAAATAAAATTAGAAAGCAATGGATACTATAAAAATCAGAAGTTTAAAGCAACTGATGAATATCATACTTTTCTTAAATATTACGTGACTAATAACAAAACTATACTCAAAAATTGGAAAAATAAAAGGATACAGGAGTGCTGAGTCGAAGGGGCATATGTACCCCAATACTTACAGCAGCACTATCAAAAATAGCCCAACTATGGAAAAAGCCCAAATATCTATCAATTGATGAATGGATAGAGAAGATATGGTATATATACACAATGGAATACTACTCGGCAATGAGAAAGAATGAAATCCTGCCTTTTGCAGCAACATGGATGGAACTGAAAGGTATTGTGCTAAGTGAAATAAGTCAGTCAGAGAAAGATAGGTACCATATGTTTTCACTCATACGTGGAATGTGAGAAACTTAACAGATGATCATAGGGGAAGGGAAGGAAAAAAAAGATACAAATAGAGAGGGACACAAACCATAAGAGATTCTTAAATACAGAGAACAAACTGAGAGTTGATGGGGGTGGAGGGATGGGGAAAATGGATGATGAGCATTGAGGAGGGCACTTGCGGGGATGAGCACTGGGTGCTGTATGTAAGTGATGAATCACA
Organism: Hyaena hyaena; assembly: GCF_003009895.1. NCBI lineage: Eukaryota > Metazoa > Chordata > Mammalia > Carnivora > Hyaenidae > Hyaena > Hyaena hyaena. The sequence continues at coordinate 401,613 of NW_024081158.1, forward strand.
GGGATCTACTCCTAAAGCCAAGACTACACTGTATGTTAGCTAAGTTGACAATAAATAAATTAAAAAATTAAAAAAGAAAGAACTTTGATGGAAAAAAAATTGGGAAAACTTGATGGTTTTAAAAACAGGAGCAAATTAACCATCAATGAAAAAGAACCTTGAGGGAAAATATAAATTGATTTTCTAGATATGGTACTAGCAACATGCACTTACATGTGGCAAGTACTAAAATCAAGGAGTCCTTTTAGATATAAAAGTAGAATGACAGATATTCTAGACAAATATTATATTTTGGCTTGCGAGAGAATTACTAAAGAAAGTGCACACTTGAAATTTTTACTCAATCTTGTCAAAATCTTAAATGCTGTGCTATATTGTTAACCTCAATATGCCAGAAAAAGGCATGAGAGTGGCCAATTTGTGTTTGAGTAAAAGAACATGTGAGTCTCTTTTTTCCTGGACTTCAACACTACACTCACAATGTATTCTTTTTGGCTGTTGTTAACTACCTTTGTGCATACACCCAGTAAGACACCAAGTGGCCGACAGAATAAGAAGCTTTACAGAATATGTATAATCCTGATATGGTTTTAAAATTGCATTTTAATCTATTAAATTATATTTTAAATTGCAGAGGCTCATTTGAAAAACTTCGCCACAAGTCCATCTGTAAAGTACTTGATTATTTATCTACTTTACACATTAGGCTTTTTTTTTTTTTAAGTTAACACACTTTTCTTAAAGCTATATTATGTTTTAGAACACAAGATTTGGTTATTACTGTAACTCCACTAAAACATTTTTCCCAGTGTAAATTATTACTGATAAATTAACTGTTTAACATGAAAAATGGCTACTACTAGAAAAAGCATCAATCAAGATCTGGTATACTCTGATAACATCTAACCAACTAACTACCCTCCAACGTAGCCTCCCTCCACTCCTCTACTCAGAAACTTCTTATTTCATAAGACACACACAACACACACACACACACACATACACACACACACACAGAGTCTCTCCTCACTCTACACTCACAGAGCAGTACCATGTACCTATGTGTTGTTACCCCAAGTGCTGAAATGGACTTATATTAGAGGCAAATCAAATGTGCACAAGGAAGGAATGCCTAGCTCTAACCTACAGAGTCCAGCTGACTTCAAAAAGGAGATGGCATTTGTAAAGAGTCTTAAAGAATGAGCAGGACTTTGTTAGGCTGAGAAGGGGAAAGGCAATCTAAGTGGAGAGAATGTCTGAGGCGTGGAGGCACACAAAATCTAATGGCATGTTGTCTCATGCAGGAGGAAACAGGTCTGGAGTGGCAAGATCACTGGGGTGTGTGTGTGTGGATGGGTTTGGCGTGGGTGGGACTGCAGGGATGGAGAGAAAAGTTAGGAACAGACTGTTGCATTCCAGCGCTCAGAATATTCAGAGTTTTTAACCTGTGTATGATGGGAGAGTCAGTGACAATTTTTACTCCTTCACCTCCCTAAGTCTGCTGGCTTCCCACAGTTGGTCCATGCTACGCAGCCACTCCCACAGCCCCTTTCTATAAGCCAGTCTTGTCTTTCCAGGAAAAAGAACATCTGCTTTTTCTGACTGGCTGTAGTCCTGATCTTTCATCCACTCTGGAGGAGGGATTTTATAGTCATCTAAAGCAATTTTCATGCATATATGTGAAGACTATCATTTTTGGAATTTATTTCACATTCTTCATAGTACCTTTTCTCATCCTTTAGAAAGTTTTAACTATAATTTTTGTAATCTGCTTTTTCTAAACTAGTAGAAGCTAGTTTTCTGGAACTAGGTTACAGACAGACTTTGGCCCATTTAACAAGGTCAGACTGTTTATTCTTGACAGAATTCTTTCCCACTGTAAAAAGGTACTTTTAAATGCCACATTCCAAGAGCGGTGCCAGTAAGCCACTGAAGCATATTTTCCCACAAGAACTGATACCATGTGGAGTCCCCACCTCGCTGAAATCACCCAGCATTACATAAGGTGCAGATAGTATTCAACGTCACTGTGAAATCGATCAACTGAAGTCTCCCAGCAAGTTTTCAGAAAAAGCTTCCATACATTTCAAAGCGTTGTAACCTTTTAAAAAAGTAATTAACCAAAATGAAAGTGAGAAAGAAGAAAGGGGAAGGTAGCTTTAGAAATTAAAAAAAAAATTTAAGTTAGCAGAAGAATAGAAACCTTGTAGCTTTAGATCAGTCCCCAAACCTAGAGAGTAGAGATTTTTCTCCCTGATTTTGGGGCTTTTATGGCCGAGTTGTTAAATTTACAGTCCCACTTTTAGATTCTGCCAACCTTCAAAATAAATATATGAGCAGTGCTAAAGTAAATTCTCCTACGCTTTCCCCTGCTTTCTTTTGGATGCTTCCCTGAGACTTGAAGGTAGATTATTCCTCCACAGCCAACTATAAAGTTTAACATTCAAATTTACGAGGGATTTAAAAATCATCAGTATCGGTACAGACGCTGGGGGCAACAATGTCATTCAAACTCTGTGCTTCAATCCCTTAGAGAAAAGGAAAAGAGAAAGCGGGAGCAATAAAAGGAACAGCTCAGCAACCCTAAGAGCATCATCTAGAAGCCAATTTGGCATATCAGCAATACGATCAATAAAATATGAAAGAAAATCCATCATTACAAAGCTATCATATAAAAGTTTGAGCTTCACTTTTGGAAAGACATATACAGATTAACATAAACACATACCTAATCTTCTCAAGAACCCAAGTAGACTAAATAAAATAACTAAAAGAAAACTACAATGCAGACATTTCAACCTTTCCCTGTAACATCATGGTTCCTCCAAAGATCCCAAAAGATCTTAATTTTTAATTAAAACATAGCATGCAGAATATGTAAGTGCACAAGGTGAGGAGGTGTATGAAAGTTCATGATCTTGAAGAAGGAGGGATGAAGGACAATAATTATCTGAAGGTTAGCAATGCTTGCCCAGACAGACATTCAAAGTGTGAATGGTATTTCCTCAGAGCTCAAGTTGCTATCAGGGAGTGACGCAGGCAACTGGGAAGATTAGCTCAAAGTTGTGTCTACACCAACAAAACAAAAACCAAAACACACACAAACACAAAACCCCTACATGCTTATAACTGATGGTGCAGGGACCCCAGCAGCAACATAGAAAATGCAGAGTTGGAAATTCATTCATTGATTCATTGGTGAAAGCAGGGAACTGGGAAAGAACGCAATGAAGTTCAAAGAGTAAGTGAGAAATCTGGTGTTTTTAGAGGACAGGGGATATGCGTTTATGTGTGTGGGGGCAGTCTCTCACCTGCAGAACAGAAGGGTAGGTTGGGGCTACACTCAAAAAATTCTTTGCATGCCATGCTACAGAGTTGGAATTCATTCATTAGGCACTGAAGAATCATGAAGATTCATTTCATTCCTTCATCATGTATTTGTCAAGTGCCCACCATGGGTCAGGAAGGTGCTGTGGGAAACACTAAAGTAGTGTAAGATTTGGATTGAGGGAATAAAAATGGATACATCCCATATAACATAAGTTCAGTAGCATATCTCAGTGTAGGAGCTTACACCATGAGATCTACCAAAGTCCGAGCAAAATGAAGATACTACCACTTTTCCCTTCCTTTTCTGGAAGTAGCGACATTTGTAAAACACAAGAAAGCTCACATAGCCAAAGAATATGTGAAAGAGGATGTAAAAATGCAAGTTATAGAAACATTATTTTATAGTCAATTCTAAGGATTTTGTCTATACTCCTTTGGATGAACATTAACACACCTGAGTTAGGCAAGTTTAGGGGAGATGAAATTATCTCATTAAATAGAATTCACCAGACTCGCCCCTGACCAAGCAAAGAAGGCACATGCCCATAAAGACTGTTAAATTTAAGACCCAATAAGACTTTTCCTATCTTCTGGATCCCTGACAAACCCTTTGCCTACAAAAAACCTTTCTAAAGCACTCCGTCTTGTCAACCTTATGGCAATACTTGGTGTTTACACAGAGACGTGGCCTCGCATTTTGAGATCTGAATTGCATCATACAGGATCTCTTTTGGATGGAATATAAAAAACCAGGTGACAAGCATACCCTGTCTATATTGTACCTTGATAGGACAGAGTGGCCAAACAGATGTATGGAATCAAAGAACATCCTGTCCTTTCTTCGAGTAAAACACCCACCAGGCAGTAGCATTACAGTTAAAACTGTTTTCGTCCAGAACTAATTGGCAACAGTGACCACTTATGAAGGAGCTAGAATTAGGTGTGTCAAATGAATGACTATCTTTTATAAATGAGGAAAGCAGTCATTTGATTAACTTCCCAAGTATACATGGTGCAGTTAAATACCCACATGCACATACCCACAGCAGCTTTCTGTAAAGTATGGAATACATTATCTTTCTGCATGGGAGAAATTCTCACAGTGGTTGTCAATGCTTGCCTTCATTACAGAGGCAGAGTTAACCTATAAGATGGTAACTCAAAATGTGTTTTATAACCACTGAGAATGTGCAAATGAAAGATCTGGATGGGTTTGCATGTTTGTTTTGGCTCTGGCATTTTCCACGTACCCAGCCCTGGGAATCCTAAAGAAAACGTGTCCTGTTCCCAGCTCTGTGCACTGCCCCATTGTGTTCCACTTCCCTCATTGGTGAAAGTGAAAACGAAACCGGCACAAACACTCCATTGTTAACTATGAAATATGTACTGGCAACTGGAAATTTTCACAAAGCAGAGCTGGTTGTGTCATGGCAAGGGGATGTTGAGTGGGGAGGGAATTACAGGAGCCTTTCCGGCTTCAGAGGTGTGTCCTGCACTTTCGCTGAGGTGCTGAGGCGACAGGGCTTTGGGTTTTTTCCATTATACTCGATTAATGCTCTTGGTTTGATTTACTCAGTATGCACTGGCAGCATTTGCAGGCTTCTGTGGGAGCAACTCAGCTGCCCAAGCCGAAGCACAAACCTTGCCAGGTCTCCATAGTAAATACAACACGCACGAAGAGGAAACAAGCATAAACAATTTATTTTCTCCTATAAAAGATGATATTGTTCTCCGATCTCTGGTCCTGCTTCACTGTGTCAGCCTAGTGGTGGCCACTTGCTGCTGTGAAATGAACTATTCCAAGCATCAACAGAGAAAATGAGCACAGACTGTGTGATGTGCACACCCAAGGGGCCTGCATATAGGCGGGTTCCGACAGGAGGGCCTCTGAGCATCTCACATCCTGGCAGGGGTGAGCAGGGAGAGTTTCCCTGACCCCCAGCCTGTGAGGGCTCCTGAGACACAGGGCCTGATAGAACCGTGTCCCTTTCCTTTACTGCACTTTGGTTTCTAACTACACATATCTGTGTGTGACTGTGTGATGAAGATGTGTCTCCTCATTTTGATGATGAGCTCCAGGAGAGCAAAGACCGTGTCCATTTCTAGTCTTCATCACCTCTCAGGTTCACGGACCATGTTTGTCACGTGGAAAGTGGTAAGTAATTATTTGTTGACTGAATGCTACAACTCCATTTCATTACTTTTCTCCCTTAACTTATCAAAAGTTTTTGAATCTGCAAGGTTCATTTAGTATTTACCAAATAAAGAATAGGAAACCATTTATTGATGGAGGCACAAGAATGGGTTGTAAGCAGGGAGCCTGGGTGGCTCAGTTGGTTAAGCGTCCGACTTAGGCTCAGGTCATGATGTCATGGTTCGTGGGTTCGAGCCCTGCGTCGGGCTCTGTGCTGACAGCTAGCTCAGAGCCTGGAGCCTGCTTTGGATTCTGTGTCTCCCTCTCTCTCTGACCCTCCCCTACTCACAGCTCTCTCTCTCTCTCTCTCTCTCAGAAATAAGTAACATTAAAAAAATTTTTTTTAGGGGCGCCTGGGTGGCTTAGTCGGTTGAGCGTCCGACTTTCGCTTAGGTCATGATCTCGTGGTTCGTGGGTTCGAGCCCCGCGTCGGGCTCTGTGCTGACTGCCAGCTCAGAGCCTGGAGCCTGTTTCAGCCTGTGATTCCCTCTCTCTCTGACCCTCCCCTGCTCACGCTGTCTCTCTCTCTCTCCTACAAATAAATAAAACATTAAAAAAAAAAAAAAAATTTAAAAAAATTTTTTTTAAAAAGAATAGATTGTAAGCAATTCGAGTTTCTGTAATACTTGAGGTATTAAATAGATAAATGATCATCAGTAAGTCCCACATAAAGAAAAAAAACAGAAAAAACCCAACTGAATTCTTCTAATTTGTGGAGTTGCCAAACAAAGGTCTTCCCATGTTTACTATTTACTTGTTGTCACTGGTGATTTCTGGAGTGGAAGATGTTTTCAGAACACAAGTGTTTCTTAATAGAATAGCTGATATAGAAAAAGAGACCTTTGGAGAAGGGGAATATAATTCAGTTTAGTAAGAATGTCATTAAGTCACTAAAAAGATGGGAAAATTTCTTGCTCTTCCATTACGGTATGATGTGGAATTTTTATCAAAACTATGTGTACTACACACAGGCATTTGGGGGAAAAATGCTAATTGTACCTTTTGTCTAAGGGTTGGATAAAGGCTCTTCAAATATACTGCAAAGTCCCTGCAAGACTGTTCACTGCAGAGCAGAAACTGGTTTACAGCAGCCCATTCCTGGACTTCATCTCAGCACGTGCAAAGTTACATAGACACTAAAAGGAATGACCTCATTTTAAGGCATAGACTTCTCTCTATCCACGGGCAAACTTCTGGTGACTGTCCTGGGGAGTGACTGACTCTGTCTGGGTGTTCTGGCAATTACATCTGGATATAAAAGCATCAACACTGGCATTGCTCTGGATGGCCCTTGACATAGTCTGATGTACAGTGAGTGTAGCACAGAGTGTCACTGTTGCGATTATGCATCTGGGTGGCTCTAAGGGGGCGGACACCCATAGGACTCAATCAAGAAAATGCTTCGTTCTTCCTAAGCAACAATACATTTACAAGATGTTCAAGTCTGCACAAGTGTGGCACAAGTTTTAATCTGAGGTCTGCACAGAAAGTAAGTTAGCCAGGAAGTAAAAGTTTGGGCCTCAGTTCATGCCTCTACACAGTGTCTAAATGTGGCATGAGCTAGTTGTTTTTTAATTACAATGTTAACAAGACCTAAAATATTTAAAACAATAGAGGGAACATTTGTGGAATCTCTGGATGCCCTTTGTAGACCCAATAATTCCACAGAACGTAGTCTGATGCCCTCTGAAGTATTGGAGTCTATGGTGTGAAGACGAGGAAGGCAAAGGGGATGGCAGACAAGAACCAGAATACAGACGTTAGAATTCCCCAAGCTATTTACAATCTATCTGGTGAATTCAGACTTAAACCTGGCCACAAATGGCTTGTCTCAGTGTCAGTTTCCCTACTTCCAAAATGAGATGGTTGATAAGGAGTTCTCCAAACACCGGATCTAACAGCACTGATGTCACCTAGCATGATGTATGATCCAATTTAGAAAAAAAAAAAAAAGATTTTGAATCATAGAGATGTGAAGACAGCCCTTCCCTGAGCTGCAGCTCGTAGTGCTTCCTGATTATCCTCATCGGGCTAGTGGTGGTGTCCCAGGTCCTGCTTCTCAGACTCTCCCTGTCAGACCTGACTGCACAATCACGGATGACCAAAACCACTGGCTGAGTGGTTGCTGTCTCTTTTTCTTTGACCTTGATAGACAAAAACAAGGGGCACCATACACTGCATTTGACATGGGACGTACTTAGAAATGTCGACTTTAGAATGACTCTAAATACAATTTTAGCTTGCCTTGTAGTCATTTTACTGAATAAGCACATATTCTTGAAACACTCCTGTCACCAAGATCATAGAGCCATATGAGTCATGATTCTTTTTTTTTTTTTAAGTTTTTAATGTTTGTTTATTTTTTAGAGAGAGAGAGAGAGACAGAGTGTGATCAGTGGAGGGGCAGACAGAGAGGTATAGACACAGAATCTGAAGCAGGCTCCAGGCTCTGAGCCTTCAGCACAGAGCCTGACATGGGGCTCAAACTCACGAACTGTGAGATCATGACCTAGCCGAAGTCGGACGCTTAACCGACTGAGCCACCCAGGCACCCCACATGAGTCATGATTCTTACGTGCATCACTTATGTGCAGTGGAAAGAACCTCCCTACTCGCTTCAATTTTCCACACATGTAGGATTTCAGTACGGGTCACAGAAGTTAATTTTCATGGTTTCAGAGAAATTGCTGCTAAAAAGAACCCATGTCAGGTGTTAAGTGTAATGTCTCCCCGCCCTACCCCAAGCTCTTCACAGTCCCAGCTCCTTCTTGGACCACAAGGGGTCTCAGGCATATATTTATGGACACTTCGATCCAAATGTCCTCATTCTGCCTGTATGTCTGCGAACTCTTGTTCTCTGACTTGGGTGAACACACAAGTGGGGCAATCTGCTCTTAGGAGGAAGGACCTAAGACAAGTCCATGCAGTTCTCAGTCAGTCAGGGAATTCCAATGCCCTAAGTGTGGCGGGATGAGGATCAGGGTTTCTCAGGCTCTAGCTGGAGTATCTCCCTGGTACCTTGGATTCCCTGTTCCATGAACAGAGGCCTGGCTGGAGAGGGGCCAGTGCAGACTCCTCTAACATATGAGAGGGGCGCCTAAGTGGCTGAGTCACTTAAGTGTCTGACTCGTGATTTCAGCTCAGATCATGACCTCATGGTTCGTGAGTTGGAGCCCCGCGTCTGGCTCTGCACTGACAGCACAGAGCCTGCTTGGGATTCTCTCTCTCCCTCTCTCTCTCTCTGCCCCTCTTCTGATTGCATGCTCTCGCTCTCTCTCTCTCAAAATTAATAAACATTAAAAAAAAAAAAGGATGAGATTCAGGCCAGGGACCCCTCTTGCATGAGTCTAAGGTATCCACAGTAGCCATTCACATCTTAATTCTACAACCTTTAAATAAATAGGTATAAACAACCTCTTCTCTGTATGGGTATATGTGCATGTCTGATTGTATACTGAGCAAAAAGTATCCAATACTCTCTAAAGACACCTGAGTGTCATGCTGGAGGCATCCCAGTAAAATCAGACATCTAAAGGACACTTAACCCCCCTCCCATTATCAGATGAAGACAAGCTAAGTCATTTGTTATACAACCTAAGTTACGAACCACCTACAGCTACAACTATCGACCAGACTTATAATAACTGTCCTAGATTTCTACCCCTAAGGCCAGTTCCTTCAAGGAGCTTACGGCCTGATATAAGGCTTTAATAATTACAAACAAAACAGAAAGCAGTATTATGAAGGACCCTCTGGAAATACTGGGGGAGGAATGTGAGATTGATTTCTGTAGGGAGTAACAGAAGGGGACGTTTGAGTCAGGGTTTGGAAGATAACTAATAGATTAGCATTTCTCGTGGCTGTAAGATGTCAGTTTCGAATCAGTTAACTTGTAATTCCTGTAACATTCCACAGATTAAGTTGATTCCCAGGTCCGGTATGACATAACCCACTAAAAAATGTGTATTTCCAGAAAGTGGAGTGCAGTCTTTTTCTCTTCAAGAAATTCTAAAAATAAATACCAGTTCAGTCTGAAAAACTGTGCTTCTAAGTCTTTATATATCATAATGTGTACGCAAACTATATGCATCATGATACTAAATGAATTTCTCTCTAAATCAAAAACCACAAAACAATGGGAAAAGTTTTAAATGCAGTACCCGTTAGGAATCATAACCTTTATTACTGGCATGAAATTTCAGCCATCATGCTTTCTAATAAAGTCAAATCTGTTCCTGTGTGTTTCCAAGTTGCTAGTAGTTTTTACTTTATGTCACCATAAGAAATAGAGTATGCAGTAAAAACTATGGACACTGAAAAATCAGGTATTTATGACTGCCTTTCCCCTTTTCTCTATGAAATAATTTGACTACATCTTCCTGTCTGAACATATCCACTGTCAGCAAGAGTGGAATGTTAATTGATGTTACGCACAAGCTGGGCTATCATTCCTCAAGTTTAATAAGCAAAAAAGAAACAAAAACAAAACAAAACCAACCGAGTTTCCTGTTTTTATTTATGATTCTCTGTGCCCACTTGCGGGTGATCAAAATAAAGTGTCTCAGTTATGGCTCATCTTTCCCTCAATTAATGTACCCAAGAAGACCAGTTCTTTCTATATGCTACTTCTGATGACCACAGGGATCACAGAGCTTATTTAAGCTTTTCATCAGGGACTCCAAACAACATGCATGACATTCTAAGGAAGCTCGCAGCCTACCTACCCCTTCCCAGTGAGGAGACACACATACTTAGCATTTCTGTGATTATGTAAGAATACAAGAGCTCATTGGACCCAGCCCAAAGCTGAGGCGTATCCTTTAAATACCATCTTTTGCCTTGTCTTCTCAAAAGTGATGGGCAAAGAGAAAACAAGTATGATTTCTCTTTTAACAATGGTGACACACTCCTGGGAATCCTCTGTAAAAATTCTGACGGCCCTAGGTAAAGTGTACAACGTTGGGAAAGTATGTGGTCTTACACGTCCAAGTTGTAGTATCCATATTTTGGGAGTGGGAAAATGGAATACTTTTGTAAACTGAATGTTTTCCTAAGACAAGTTATCTCTCTTACAGAATTTCCAACTCCTCTGCTGTTTATTTCTCAGCTGAGGCATTACTGGAATTTCGGTAAACAATTCTTTGGTGGGCAGAATATCGGCCTCCTTGTGACCACCACCATCTCCCAAGTCATTAAGATGACCAAAGATGCTGCCATCTATTTCTCGGCTGTGGCCTCCAACCAGGGCAGTGCTTCTCCTGATTGAGAATCACTTCAAGACTAAAGACGGACTATGTGAAAAATGACATACTGACCCAAGAGCATTCTTTTTCTTAAGGCTTCATCTAATGCTTTGAGGACAATTTTTAGAGTGTTCTCGGATGCAATGGGATTCTCAGCATCAAACAGTAGCACAGTAAAGGGACATTCCTTGGCTTTTTGTATCTCTGCAGAATTCACTGTTATGTAAAACAGGTATTTCAAAGATATGTTACTGGTGCCTACTTCTGGGCTCTTTTTATAGTCTGGGTGCTGAATTTCCCAAAAATTCATCTCAGAAACAATGAACTAGAAGGAGAAACAGAAGGTAACCAAAGTCAATAGCTATTATGGTTTTGTGTCTGAATGAGACTAAAAAACAGGATACCGTAACTGTCATTCTTTGCCAAAACAGGCCCTTATGTTTACTCTTTGTATTTTGACTTGGATGAAGGCTCTATACAGTGTGTGTGTGGGTGCTGCTTGTTCATGAGTTATCCAAGTTCACTATAAATTTAATATCTTCTTCATAGTAACACAGCTCCAGAAGAATGCCTTCACACACCTCTGCAGGCACCTAGCTGTTTCTCAAACAGGATACTTCAGACAGATGAATGTTCTCGGTGCCCATCTTTCCTAGCCCTTGAGCTGTATTTCCCCTGACTTTGCATATGCAGCTTTGAAAATACTGGTTATGGCAAAAAGCATTTTGAAACTTTTAACTGATTCCTTTCTAGTGGCTACCATGTGAGAGACTATTTTTGCAAATGGGTGACATGACAAGCCCAGTCTGGATGTATCTGTAGCTGTAAGCAAAACCCTTCCTTCCTAGCCCTGCTTTTAATTTTTATACTTTATTTTATTTTTTTAATGTTTATTTATTTTTGGGATAGAGAGCACAGCGGGAGAGAGTAGAAAGAGGGGGAGACACAGAATCTGAAGCAGGCTCCTAGCTCTGAGCTGTCAGCACAGAGCTTGATGTGGGGCTTGAACTCATGAACTGTGAGATCATAACCTGAGCCAGTCAGACACTCGACCGACTGAGCCACCCGGGTGCCTTGTAGCCCTGCTTTTTAAAAAGTGTGAAGACATTCTGTCCCTCAAGTGATGGGCAGTAATAATATTAAGGGCATGGTATGGGGAAAGTTCATCGTTTAAAAGAGGAAACATAAACCTAATGAAAGAATAGCACTTTCTCACTCACCACTGAGGTAAGAGCCATCTGAAAACTGTAGATGCGGGCAAGGCCAAAATCAGCCAGTTTTATTTGTCCACTGCTGGTCACCAGAATGTTCTGTGGTTTCAGATCACGATGCACTACTCGGTGAGAATGAAGAAAGTCCAGACCTCGAAGAAGCTGAAACATCATATCCTAAATAAAACAAAAAAAGAAAATCAATAAGCTGTAACAATAAATTCAACATACTGAATCCTTCGTGTTAGAAGCCCTTGACAGGTATTTGCTGAATAAATGAATTCCCTTCCTACCTCTCCAGTATCCTGTTTTCAAGGTCACTATAAAAAATTTTACATCAACCTGTATTCTATTAATGAAAGGAAAATTTAAAAATAGGTTCAGATGGTATAGGCAATATTCTGAAAGATAAAAACCAAACTGGTGTCTGTAGTTAATGCTGGGAGAGGAAGTAGGTGGTAAGAGGGGAGACACTTTTTACTTCATATACTTTTATATGATTTGTTATTTCAACAAAAAAATCCAGGAAATGATAATTTAACAGTAATTCCCATTATTTTTAGAGTACCTAATACTAAGCAGTTAGTACATGTCAAGCACTGCTTTAAACACCTTCTGTTTAGAAACTCAATGCATAACCCAACAGTGAGGTAAATAATATCATTGCCTCATTTTATAGGTAAAGAAACAGGTATGTGTAATTAGCCCAAAGTAACACCACTATTCAAGAAATAGTGCTGATTCAAACCCTGGTCTAGAAAAAGTGGGTTCAAATTCAAATTCCCAGTGCACTCCTTTATTAGATCAATGATCTAATGAGCATGTAAAGCCAGGTAAACCATTTAATCTTATTGAGCCTCAATTCTCCTGTCTGTAAAGTGGGAAAGCAACAAAGCCTACTTCCTAGGATCACTGTTTGTAAAGCACTTAACGCAGTGGTTAGCATTCAATAAACAGTAGCTATTACCATTTATGGAATGGAGAATGGGGCACATTAAAAAAATAAACCAATGTCACATCTTTTTAAAAAATATTTTATTTAAAACAATTTTTTAACATTTATTTATTTTTGAGAGACAGAGAGACAGAGCATGAGCAAGGGAGCAGCAGAGAGAGAGAGACAGAATCAGAAGCAGGCTCCAGGCTCCAAGCCGTGAGCACAGAGCCCGACGTGGGGCTCGAACCCATGAACCATGAGATCATGACCTGAGCCAAAGTCGGACGCTCAACCGACTGAGCAACCCAGGCGACCCACATCTTTTTCTAACTTTGAAACTGGTAAAATTAGAAGCTTTAAGACTCAAACAGTGTCTGAAAGTAGGAATTTAAGACCCTGAGCATTTGATCCTTTGAAATCTGTGGTTAACAAGATTGACCTACCCTCCAAATACTGTGCGCAACAAGGGAGGATGGAATTATTTTGTTCACATAAGGATTAGAGAAATGGTAAGGCAGTACATGGGTGTCACAGCTGCCAGGGTCTGCAAGGACACACTTGTTCATCAGCTGGACCATACTTAGTTACTGGGTTATGGTACTGGTTCTTCCTTCAGAGCTGGGAGTTCTGTCTTTACATCCTGGCTTGTTTGAAACCAAAGCCTCAATTTTCCATAAAACTAAGAGAAAACGGTGTTCACTTTTTAAAAAATAATATAACAAGATGGGGCACCTAGGTGGCTCAGTCGGTTAAATGTCTGACTTTGCCTCAGGTCATGATCTTGCAGTTCATAGGTTTGAGCCCTGCGATGGGCTCTGTGCTGACGGACAGAGCCTGGAGCCTATTTCAGATTCTGGGTCTCTCTCTTTTTCTGCCCCTGCCCCACTCATACTCTGTCTTTCTCTTTCTCAAAAATAAACATTTAAAAAAATGATAAAACGAGATTAAATGAAGTAATGTATGCAAAGGGGGATAGTATAGTGCAGGTCTGGCACATATTAAGCATTCAATGAATGACAATCATTAAAGTGTCCTGTTTTCCAGAGGGAGACAGAGTCACAAACAAAAAAAATGTGGCCAGTGCCACAAGGTCAGTAAACAAAGCACTAAGCAGTGGTATGCAATGACACAGGTATACTAGAATCCTTTCTGAGATGCACCTCAATGGATATTCTGAATGTTCAGGCAGGGTTTACCTTCTAAGTTTTCAAGTACAAAACTCTTGCGGAAAACTGCACTGTCGAGCATTAGTTCAAGACCTGAGAACCACTGCAGGTCACACACCTCACAATGCACACACTTCCAGTGTGAAAACGAAGCGTGCAAAGTTAACAAAAGTAGTCTGCTGGGGCAATCAGTCAATATTGGAAGCGTATGCACATGACTTGTAAGCCCTGGAGTTTAAACAGCACGACTAACCTAAAGTAATGGCATGCCAGCTTGTCTTCTATAACTTCTTATATGCTAAACACCAACCACTTAAAACTGCACAAAGAATAAATCTGTTTGGTTCATTTTTTCATGTTCAAACAGTTTAAGCAGCCAATTAGCAGAATAAAAATTCTGAAATTTGAACTCATTAATTAATAATAAAGCCCATCTAAGTTCATAAAAAACCCGAACCACAGAGTAAAAAAAAAAAAAAGTGTGTATTGCTTTTACTTGTGTATTTATTTATATAGGACATACCACATCTTTCTTAATTATTAAATTGGTACATGCTTAATGCAGAAACTTAAACATTTTTTTACAAATCTAGAAGAACAGAAATCACTCAAGATCCTCTTACTCAAAGAACAGAAAAAACTTCACTATTAAATAATTTTTGTCTTGTCTTTCAAAATTACAGCTATTATTATATTTGTAGGTATAAATATATATTTACATATTAAGTATATTATATATAATGTATATCACAAACAATACTAATATATAAGTGTATTTATAAAAATTATTCTGTACACATTATTTTTTAACTGTTTTAAAAACATTTAATAATTATGAATATTTTGCCACTTCAACAAAATTCTTTTTTAATGCAATATAATTTTTATTTTATTTTAAATATTTATTTATTTATTTTGAGAGACAGAAGAGAGGCAGAGAGAGAGAGGGAGACAGGGAATCCCAAACAGACTCCATGTTGTTAGCACAGAGCCCTATGTGGGGTTTGATCTCAAGAACTGTGAGATCATGACCTGACCTGAGCCGAAATCAAGAGTTGGACGCTTAACTGAATGAGCCAGCCAGATATCCCACCAATGCAATATGATTTTTAATGGCTACATGGTTTTCCTCCCTGGGATATGCCATAGTAATTATCATTTGGTTTTAATTGTGTTATTTATTTTTTTAAGTTTATTTTGAGAGAGAGAGAGAGAGAGAGAGAGAGAGAGAGCATGCCTGCGCTCATGAGTGGGTGAGGGGCAGACAGAGAGGTAGAGAGAGAATTCCAAGCAGGCTTCAAGCTGTCAGCACCAACTGAGATATCATGACCTGAACTGAAATCAAGAGTTGGACCCTTAACAGACTGAACCACCCGGGTGCCCCTATAGTTGTGTTATTTTGGAACTTATATCCAGAGTCTAGTTCTCCTTCATTTAAAGACTAGGGTACAAGAAAATGACTTGTTACCATCATAACTATTACCAACAGCACAGTTTAAATAATGCCAACCCATATAATAATACTAACATTGATTTTCATGTAAATGATGCTTACAGATGTATGGGAAGTTGGTTTACATAAGAATTAACATTCTTTAGATTTTATTCGGCTATTTAAATAATATATTTGTTGAGCAAACTGGGTTTTCTTTTAAACCTACGATACTCAGTTACAAAAGAGTTTTTTGAACTATGTGAGCTTTGAATTAAATGATTTGAAAAAATTTTGCCCAAGTCTCATTATCTTCAGTAATTCAACTTAAGGTAGGTTGATGCCCATTATAGACTTGTAAGAAGTGTGATTTGGGGACCCTCCTCAACCTTTAGCCATCATTAACCGGAATACCTAACCTCAAAGGGAAAATATATGCAGCCATGTTAGTGACTCCAATCACAAAGAAGAATAAGACATGGTCCCAATTCCTGAGAATTATATGAAGGAATTAACTGTAATGGTAAACAAGGCAGGAAAAAACACCTTTACTTCAGAATCCCAAGAAGTGCTTAGATC
The DNA here is from genome assembly GCF_003009895.1 of Hyaena hyaena. NCBI lineage: Eukaryota > Metazoa > Chordata > Mammalia > Carnivora > Hyaenidae > Hyaena > Hyaena hyaena. The sequence goes on from NW_024081158.1 coordinate 417,705, forward strand.
AAAGATATTTCAAAGGATTCTCTACTTAAGCTTATTATCTGTTCTATCTCAGTTTATAGTATCGTGAGACATACGTTTAAATTAGCTCCTCAAGATTTTAATCTCAATTAATCTGTTTTATACAACACGCAAATATTTTACAGTAATCCTGATGATGCAATGCAATGAGACTACGGATACTGCCAATTAAGGCTCTTTAAGTTTAACACAACTTTAAAAGCTTTTTACATTTCAGTGCACAATTCTGGTGGAAGAGATTTAAACATCTAGTCATACACATGACAGATAAACAGTCACTAGGGGCCATCACTCTGTGTCTTTCTGAAACATGTGCTATGGAAGCATGTTCCAACAGGATGCCATCATGGAATGAAGTCTGGCTCCCAGTGACTTTGGGTGGGGTTATGTCCTTGCCAACCCCCCTAGGAAGATTCCGGACTTTAGCCTGAATACCACAAATCTGTAAAGCCTTGTAATCATTTCTTTTAGGTGTTCTACAAGTTTAATCCTGTTATTTCTTTAAAAACAAAACAAACAAGCCAGCTGAAAACTTACCTCAAGCTTTCCTAATGGGAAAAAGTTTTTTCATTGGGTCTTTTTTTTTCCAAATACAAAGTGTAATTATAATTAGTTCCAAAAGATAATGACAACATTCAATTTACACCATATAGTAAATCACAGAAATGACAGCTTTCAACAGACAATTCTGGATTTTTGGATGGATCTATATGATCACATCCTCAAGGTTTTAGCAACAAAAATGTATATCAACAGTGTATTTAAAAACTAAAAGTAAAGAGCACCTGGGTGGCTCAGTCCGTTTAGCACACGACTCTTGATTTTGGCTTAAGTCCTGATCCCATGGTGGTGGGATCGAGCCCCATATTGAGCTCCATGCTGAGTGTGGAGCCTGCTTGGGATTCTCTCTTCCTTTCCCCTTACCCACTTGCCCACATTCTCTCTCTCCCTCTCTCAAAAAAAGAACTAAGGGGTGCTTGAGTGGTTCAATCAGTTAAGCATCTGACTTCGGCTCAGGTCATGATCTCACAGTTCATGGGTTCAAGCCCTCTGTCAGGTCCTGTGTTGACAGCTCAGAGCCTGGAGCCTGCTTTGGATTCTGTGTCTCCTTCTCTCTATGCCTCTCCCCTGCTCACCCTCTGTCTCTCTCTCTCTTTCTCAAAAATAAACAAATGTTAAAAAAACAAACAAACAAACAAAAGACATATACAAGCTATAGTCAATGATAATCATTTTTTCTCCTTATAATGTATAAACTACATTTTTTTTTTCAAATCTGTTATTCAAGTTTCAATAGAAGTATCTTCATAATGATTTGTTGTTTCCTACAAAAGCCTCCTGTCCAGTTTGTTTCCTATGAAGGGTGTTATAGTAGTCTACTGTCTAAAATGGATTATGTACAACAAAGGTACTTTACACTAAACTGACAACATGTTGGCTTAAGGTAGGTAGGGGGTTATGATTAGGATTAGAAAAAAAAAGATCAGGACAGTCTACACATAAAGGGTAATGGGAAAGCCACAAAGAAAGTAGAGCACTGTTGGGGCACCTGGGTGGCTGAGTCAGTTAAGCATTTGACTATGGCTCAGGTCATGATCTTGTGGTTCCTGAGTTCAAGTCCTACACTGGGCTGTGTGCTAATAGTTCAGAGCCCGGAGCCTGGAGCCTGCTTTGGATTCTGTGTCTCCCTCTCTCTCTATCTCTCCCTCACTCATGCTCTGTCTCTCTCTCTCTCAAAAATAAACAAATAAACAAACAAACATTAAAAAAAAAGTAGAGCACTTTAATAATAATGACAACAATGAAGGCTAGCCCCAGGATCTTTTTTTGTTTCTGCTGATTATGACTATATGGGATGAGCACTGGGTGTTATATGGAAACCAACTTGACAATAAACTATATTAAAAAAAATAAATCGATGTAATAGACCACATTAGTAGAAAAATAAAATAAGATAAAATAAAATAATAGATGAGCCCAGAGCTAAAATTTTTTTTTTAAATGTTTATTTATTTTGGAGAGAGAGAGAATGTGAGCGGAGGAGGGCAGAGGGGGAGACTTCAGAATCTGAAGTAGGCTCCAGGCTCTGAGCTGTCCACAGAAAGCCTGATATGGGGCTCGAACTCATGAACCATGAGATCAAGACCTGAGCTGAAGTCGGATGCTTAACAGACTGGGCCATCCAGGCGCCCCTATTTTAAAATTCTTAATTGTGGTAAAATACATGTAACATAAAATTTACCATCTTAACCACTTCTGAGTGCATAATTCAGTACTAAGTATATTCACCTTGTTGTGCAACCCATCTCCAGAACTTTTCCATCTTACAAAACTTAAACTATACCCATTGAACAATTCCCCAGTATTCCCTCCTCCCCAGACCCTGGCAATCACTCTTCTACTCTATGATTTTGGCTACTCTAGATGCCTCATGTAACTGGAATCATACAGTATTTGTTTTTTTGTGACTTAGCATAATGTCCTCAAGATTCATCCATGTTGTAGCATATGTCAGAATGCCCCTTTTTTTTAAAGGCTGAATAATATTCCATTGTATGTATATTCCACATTTTGCTTATCCATTTATGTGTTGATAGACACATGGGTGGTTTCCACCTTTTGGTTACTGTTAATAATGCTGCTATAAACACAGGTGTACAAGTATGTCTTTGCAACTTTGCTTTCAATTATTTGGGGTATGTATACCCAGAAGTGGAACTGCTAGATGTAGTCTCAGGATCTTTTAAAATCACAGTTCTCTCATAAAGTATGGTATAATATGACCACATAAGCAATGCTTATGTGAATAACAGTGAGTGAATAACAGAGCCATGTCTAGATCATTCATCAGCACGTCATTCACTCACTGGTGATTTCACTCACTCCTATTTCTATGCTCAGGGAGAATCTGCGGTTGTCACCACATCAAGCCACCTTTTACTCTACTTCAAAACTTGACAGAGGCTCCTCATGCTTTCACTGATCAATTCACAACAATAACAATGGGCTGCAAAGACTGCTTTATGAATAGGTTTCCCCTTCTCGTTCTGGTCCTCAGGAGTACCCAAAGAATGCTTCATCCAAAAATCACAAAGGGCAAAACAAATTCTGGCAAAGCAAGAGGGTGGTTAAAGCAGGTTCCTTAAAACCTCTGATCATCCGGAAGGATGTAACTGGTGAATTTAAAGCAACAGTAAGTGGGAGGACCTGGTGGAGATGAGCTGCAAGAGTCACGAGTGAGCTTTGTTCCAGAGCTCCCTGGAACATCACCAGTTCCCTGTCACATCACCACTGTGCCGGGCGGGGCATGAGGGGTGGGAATGGGATAATGGAGGACATTACTACTCCCCACTACTCCCCACCAGCTCTTTAACAGAAACAAAGACAAGGCCCCTCATTTCAAATGCTGACTTTCTATTTTTACTGCTTCTAGGCAACTGGGTAAAAGCATAATAAAAGTGGCTCTGTATGCCAATTTCATTAATAAAATATGTATTCTAAAGAGAGAATGAAAAGAATCCATATATTATTCATTCCTGGGAGTGATGCTAATGCTGAAGTAAGTAAAGAATCAGTCTCAACCAAACAGGAAGAAGAAAATAACTAATTTTCACCAAGCCTGGAAATGTTGGTACTTGAAGGACAATGTAGTGACTAAATAAATGGACAGTTTGAAAGAAGGAATCGCTCGCTATGTCACCACAATGGCTATTTTTAACTCACAGTGGAAAGTCATCAGGAATTGAAACTATAAATAGCAATGTTAATCATAACTTTTTCAGAGTAGGAAGTAAAAATCAGTGTTGCATAAATAAGAAAATACAAAGTGTAACTGCCTAGGCTTTTGACTAATGACTCGAATGGTTTCTGTTCTATGCACATTGTTTCGTGATCTTTTTAAAAACATTTAACCACATACTATGGATATCTTCCCATTTCAACACATATTCTTTGTAATCTTTTTAAACAATATGCTTTTTTGGCTGCATTTGGAAAAATACTTTCTCATCTTTCCCCATTCTCCTTCTCATTTCCCTCTTTTGAGAATTTTCCCCTCACTTAGTACTTCCCTCCTCTCCAAATGAGGTAATGTATTAAAAAAGTTGGTTTTTTGTTCCACAGAGTGGAGCATATTATTATTTGCCTACTATAGTAGACATTGTTGGTTGCCAGCCATCAATGATGGGTCCAAGGTAATCGCATTCCCATTTGTTGTAAATTGATCCAGGGATGGACACGAGACCTAGTCCTGGCCAGTGAGACATATAGACAAATTTGCTCTAGAGCTTTGGGAAGTATTTTTCCCCTTATAAAAAAGGACCTCAGTAGAAAATTCTTGCTGTACTTCCTCCTCATCTCCCAGCCCCCACTCCCTATCTGTGCATCTTCCACTAAATGCTACTGCTTGAGGAGCTGAAATTGCATTTGTAGCAACCATCTGGAAACACAAAGGAAGACTGCACGCATAAAATGCCAGGGTGTAATGAGGGAAAGAGTCTGGGTCTTTATGACATTGCTGAGTAGCTGAACAACTTTGGGGTTGCCCACCTCTGGTCTTGTAGTTACAATAGTAATGCCCTTATTTAAAGTTATTTTCTTTTTCTATTGAGTGTTCTGGAATTTGAAGTTGAAAATTATTCTAACAAATTAAACTTAACTAAAATTATGTCAGCTGAAACCTGTTACGGTCACTATCTTTCGTTTATAGCCCTCTTTGCCACTTTGCGCTGCTTCCCTCTCCCTACCCTGGCCCTGCTCCTGCCCTATCACGGGGCCTGTACCAACATTCTTTTCCTGTTGCCAATGATCACTTCCAGGTGGTTATCTTTTTCTCTGTGAGACTTATACCGTATTCCATTTACTGTCACAACACTCTGTTCTTCCTCGCTATCATTCGCTATTAATCCTTCATATTCCTCAGGGACTACGGCTCAATCTCTCTACCCTACACTCACCATTTTCCTGCACGACTTCAACATTATGCAGCGAGGATGCCCTAGTCAGCACCTTAACTTCAGATGCTTTTGACATTGTTAACCCCATTCCATTACTTACCATTTATTTCCATGGCTAAAACTAGGAATGTGTTATTACTCAACTCTGACATAAAATATTTTAATTAAAAAAAGTTTAAGTTACTTTAATCACATTTAGTTGGATATCAAAATGTCACTGAAATTTACATAAGCTTATTAGACAGCATAACTAATTAAATTTGGAGAGCAACTTCTTCGCACACCATGTGCTAGATTTGCCAATTCCCTCCTCTCTCTTCTTGGTCATTTTATCTTACCTTCTATACAAAGCTTAATCCTCAATTAGCCCAACCACTCTCTCTTTCTTGGCTGTTACACCAGTTGCAGACAGATGTTACTCGGGGTGGGGGTGGGGCATGATCACGTATATGTCCCTTATCAATATGAAATCAGTCTTAAATCCTGATTACCCTAGTGCCATCAAGTAATCCCCAGTGGTCCCTAATAAGCTCTCTTGCTGTCCTTATAGGCTAGTCCGAATGTTTACTGCTGTCTCACAACTTATCATCCCCCTTTCTTGTCTTAGCACACGAGCCTATACTCCACTGCAGAGAGAAACTTATTCCATCAAGGGAATGCTATTACCTCCCTGTGTCTACCTACAAATTTAAAAGCTCTGGCATCTACCCTTCTCCTTTATCTTCTGGTAGGAAAGGTTTCCTTCCTTCTACACAGTATTCATCTCTCTCCTTACACTCTGGATCTCACTCAATGCAGCTTATTCAAGTACCTCCCATTGCTCTGCTAGCCATTCTCCTTCTATATCTGGGACTTCTCCCTTCCGTATTGTCCCTTGACCAATAAACAACCCAAGTGGCACCCTTCTTTTTTTTAAGTTTATTCATTCATTCATTCATTCATTCATTCATTTATGAGAGAGTGAGTGAGGGAAAGGCAGTGAGAGAGACAGAGAGAGAGAGAGAGAGAGAGAGAGAGAGAGAGAGAGAATCCCAAGTGAGCTTTGTGCTGTTAGTGCAGAACCCAACACGGGGCTTGATCCTATGAACCATGAGATCATGAACTAGGCTGAAATCAACAGTCAGACTCTTTCCTAACTGACGGAGCTACCCAGGTGTCCCCTTTTCCTTTTAAGATTTTATTTTTAAGTGATCTCTACACCCAACGAGGCAATCGAACTCACAACCCTGAGATCAAGAGTCACACGCTCCACGGATTGAGCCAGCCGGAAGCCCCTCCTCTTCTTTTCTTAGACAATGATCTTTACACAGCAATGCACATTTTCCTAATTCTCATCCACATCACATCACAACAGTGAATGGAGATGCAGCCGCTCTTCCAGGATCACCAATAACCACTTGTTTGCCACAACCAATGGGACATTCCACTTCTCACTTAACCTCACCATGGCATTTCACACTGGGTCCCTCTTTCCTATTCACTGTTCTCCAAAATAAAAAGATCTTCTATGTTTCTCATTAGAAATGTAATGCATAATTTACATAATAAACATATTTATTCTTTTATTTATTTATTTTTAAATGTTTTATTTATTTTTGAGAGAGAGAGACAGCGTGAGCAGGGGAGGGTTAGAAAAAGAGGGAGTTACAGAATCTGAAGACAGCTTACAGGCTCTGAGCTAGCTGTCAGCACAGAGCCCAACGCGGGGCTCAAACCCATGAACCGTGAGATCATGACCTGAGCCGAAGTCCGACGCTTAACTGACTAAGTCACCCAAGGGCCCCAACATATTTATTCTTTAAAAAAATGAAAACACAGGAAAAAAATAAACACCAGCCACAATTCTCCCATCTGAAGATAACCACAATTAATTAACATATTGATGTATCCTTACATAATTTTTCTGTTTGTATATTCTTATATAGAAAGTTATTTTCCATTTTAGGGAAGCCTGAGTGGCTCAGCTGGTTAAGTGTCTGACTTCAGCTCAGGTTCATGATCTCACAATCCGTGGGTTCAAGCCCTACATCGGGCTCTGTGCTGACAGCTCAGAGCCTGGAGCCTGCTTCAGATTCTGTGTCCTCCTCCCTCTCTGCCCCTCCCTTGCTCATGCTCTGTCTCTCAGTAATAAATAAATGTTAAAAAAAGATTTTTTTAAAAAGAAAGTTATTTTCCATTTTATAAATGGAATACTAGTGTATGTGATTTTGTAACTGCCTTTTTCACATCAAAATGTACACTGAACTCTCATTTGCACATCAATGAATACATATCTACTGCTCAATTTTTAATGGTTATGCTATTCTACTTTTATTTATATAGTATATTTAGCCAGAAGCTTAAATTTATCAAAATACCCACTTCTTAAAATTTTACTTTTATTTGTTCTGAATTACTTGAACTTGTTTCTGGACTTTGACTTGTTTGGCTCTGTTTAGAGTATCTCTCTCCTTTAATAATTAAATATTTAGAATTTGTGTTCATATCTGGTAAGACAAGTGTCCTCTTTCCATTTTTTATAAAATAATCCTGGATATTCTTTTTTTTTTTTTTTTAAATTTTTTTTTAAATGTTTTATTTATTTCTAGGAGACAGAGAGAGAGACAGCATGAGCAGGGGAGGGTCAGAGAGAGAGGGAGTCACAGACTGAAACAGGCTCCAGGCTCTGAGCTGGCAGTCAGCACAGAGCCCGACGCGGGGCTCGAACCCATGAACCGTGAGATCGTGACCTAAGCGAAAGTCGGACGCTTAACCGACTAAGCCACCCAGGCGCCCTAATCCTGGATATTCTTACAGGTTATTATTCTGGAATGATTTTAAGATCATTTTGTTGAGTTCTCATATCCTTCCACAAACACCTTTAGGATTTTCACTAATTTAAAAGAAATTTTCTTTAATGTTTATTTATTTTTGAAGGAAAGAGAGAGAGAATATGAGCAGGGGAGGGGCAGAGAGAGAGGGAGACACAGAATCTGAAATGGGCTCTAGGCTCTGAGCTGTCAGCACAGAGCCTGACAAGGGGCTTGAACCCATGAACCGTGAGATCATGACCTGAGCCGAAGTCAGTTGCTTAAACCGACTGAGGCACCCAGGAGCCCCTAATTTTTAAGAATCTATAATTTGGGGGGTGCCTGGGTGGCTTAGTCGGTTAAGCTTCCAACTTTCACTTAGGTCATGATCTCGCGGTTCGTGGGTTCGAGCCCCGCGTCGGGCTCTGTGCTGACTGCCAGCTCAGAGCCTGGATCCTGTTTCGGATTCTGTGTCTCCCTCTCTCTCTGACCCTCCCCTGCTCACGCTGTCTCTCTCTCTCTCTCCTAGAAATAAATAAAACATTAAAAAAAAAAAAAGAATCTATAATTTGGGGAGTCTTTTACCATTTTGAATCTTTCCTTTTCACAACATAGTGTGGTTCTCTTTATTCAAATCTTCTTCTGGCTCCCTCAGTAAAGTTTTGTCACTTTTTTCCACATAATTCCTACATCTGTGAGACCCATACTATAATAGGCCTGCTCCTCATCCTTCCTTCCATGTACTATACTGTTTCCCCATTGATCTCATGCATCATATCTACCCTTTTTTACTCTCTGGCTAGCCTGATGTTTTTAACATGCAGACCTGATCCCATCAGATTAATCTTATGCTAGAATGCCCTCAGACAAAGCCCACTTGGCTCTCTGGCCTTGTCTCCTGGAATTCCTGGAGACTTTCTCCATCTTTACTCACTCACTACCCTATGGCCCTGTCTTCTGAAAGAGGGGTCTGCTTTAGTCACTTTTCCTTCAGATATGTGAGGTTTCTAGGGCACTGTATTAACAGGTGTCCACAGATGTTCAATGACTGGGGTGCCTGGGTGGCTCAGTCGGTTAAGCGTCCGACTTCGGCTCAGGTCATGATCTCAAGGTTATGGGTTTGAGCCCAGCATCAGGCTCTGTGCTGACAGCCAGCTCAGAGCTTGGAGCCTGTTTCAGATTCTGTGTCTCCCTCTCTCTCTGACCCTCCCCTGCTCACGCTCTCTTAGAAATAAATAAAACATTAAAAAACATTTAAAAAAAAATGTTCAATGACTTTTCACAAAGAAGTGAGACCCAAACTAAATTGGAAATGAGGATACAATGTATAAAAGCCTTTAGCTTAAAAGAACTCACGGATTCGTCCCAAGAAGGAATACTTTAGCAGTGATAAAACTCTAGAGAAGTCAGAAAAAAGTAGGTTTGGATCATGGAATAGGGCCCAAGAGGCATCGCATATAAATCCCTACCTATTAGCTAACATAGCATCTTCATATGTGTGTTAAGACTTTTGGTTCTTTATTTCAGAAATATAATAACCCTACGTCTATAATTAACACTGAAGCATGGAATAAAAACAGTTAAAGATGTTTTCTTTCTATCTTACCACCTCTATCCAAAATTCTTTTAGCAACCAACCATCAAGAGACATGGACTTTAGCACACTGTTTAGAGGTGTAATTGTAAGTAAGTCTCTTACCCTCTCTCATTCCTAAGAAAAACATTCTATAGATCAAATCATTTTGCTTAACATATCTCTTAGATGCAGAATTGGACCACTGGCTAAATCTCCAAGCACTTTAATTTCACACCACCACATAAACATTTCTCAAAGTGTGGTCTCTTAACCCAGTGCTACTAAATTCCATTACATCTTGGCCACTAGCCGACTGACTAACCAAGGCCCAATTTTTCGGAGCCTTAGTTTTTCATTGATAAAAACCAGGATAAATCCTGCCCTATCTCCATCACAGAATGGCAGAGAGACATTATTATTAATTTACATTATATATTTGATTTGTTTTTTAAACTGTCAAGTGCTATTGAGCTAGATGATAAATTCCCTGAGAAACAGGAATGTGGGGCATGTTTATACTCTCCATGGAATCCAACAAGGCACCTCACACAGGGAAATCTGTTGATTTTCCCTGATTTGATGAATTACTTAGTAGTGTATATAGATAGGCATGAAGATGAAGTATACTGACTTTTGCTCTTGGCTTTGTGCACAGCAGTTATATAAAACATCCTCACTAATTAAGCTGATTCCTGAGTTGTTTAAGAAAAGGCTACAATTCTCCATTGTGGTTTATCAGTTATTCACTAAGAATTTATTAAGTGTTTGCCAAGTGGAAACACAAAAGAAATCTCTCTTGGAAATGTGTACAACCTAAGCAAGCCACCTGCATGTGAGATGCAAATTCCATTTTTGAGGGCAGTAATGATTTAAGAGAAAAAGCACTGAATTTAGAGCGAAAAACATTGCATCTGAATTTCTCCTTACTAGTAATATAATCTAAGGCAGGTCGTTTGCAACCGTTGTGGGCCTTGGCTTTCACAGCTATAAAAATGGAAATAAACTTGAAGACACTTAATAAGATATTATATATCTGTATATAATTAGATATATTGTAATAATATATAATTACATATAATAGGTAGGACATGAAATATTGAAGTACTTAAATAGTGTAAAGTACATACAATGCAACGCTACCATTTATACAAAAGAAATAGGAAGCCCCTACTATGTGTCAGGCATAGTAGGTGATGTTGCACAGAAACACCTAAGACAGAGACTCGGGGTGTTCTGGTTTTAATGGGGAGGAAGCTGGAAATCCACACTACACACTTCAGGTTGGCATATGGCAAGGGCTACAAATAGCATAGGTGCTATCGGCACCCAGTGAGCACTGTGGAGGAAGCAACATCCAGAGTGACCTTGGAGGTGGGCTACTGTTAGGTTTGGAGCTGGGGAAGCATCTGCCTAGAAGACCACACTAGCAGGGGCTTTAGAGAACAAGGGCTCAGGACCAGCAATCGCCCTTGGAGAGGGCGCACTGAGAAAGGGGACCACACTGCAAAGGGTTTTACTCTTGGGCCTGTGTAGGGAGTGGAGAGAGTTTGTATATAGTAGGAAACTAGTGAAAATGTGTAAAAGAAAGGTAGATAGATGGGAGGTGCTGTGAGGACCCTATTCCTCTACTCTGGACATAAGACAGGAGGGTCTGAACTAGAAAGGGAAAGCAAGAGGAAAGTCAATTCAAGAGAGAAATGCAGTATGTGAATGTCTGTTTTCACAGGTCAACTTTAACGGACCATCTTTTGAGGGTTCTGCTACATCTCCAGGTTTCATCCTGGGTGGACTTGGGCCTATTATTTAAGCTCGCCTCCCCTAGCATCAAGCCTTGGTTTCCTCATCTGTAAAATGGGGATAATACTTTCCTGTAGGATGGCTGTGGAGATTAAAATCAATGTGTGAACTGCCCAGCCTGGGTAACAGGTCTGGAACAGGTGCCACTAAATCACGAAGAGAACCTAGCATTAGCCATGGCATCTGGCAGAGTTCAGATCCATCTAGTTTTCTCCTGGTAGGATATGAATGGCCTCCCATCTTCCCAGTCATAATTAAGATCAACAAACACTACTGTGTGCCTATTAGAAGGTACAGTCTTTAAAGTATTTATTATTTTAATTAAATCAAGTGCTATGCTGCTTGTTCTTTGTTTTTTAAGTCTAAAGATGGCTAGCATTTTAGATACAGATGCTTCCTTAGAAATTATGTTCTTATTCACTTAATGCATTATATGTCTCTTTTTATAAATAACCCAACTTTCTAAAGTGGTTTTAAGTTGCTTTTTCCAACTTAAAAAGTTGTACCTTTTTAAGGTATATGAACTGATTTTTCTATGAGGCGTCCAACCGGTAAGGTTCCCTCAAACTGTCTCATAGGTGCTTTCAGGAGATAATAACCATTTACTCTAACAACGCAATATAACTCTTTACTTAATCAACATATATATTCAGAAGCTACTACGGAGGAGGGAAAAACATTTTTAATGAATTTTATTACATAATTAACTTTAGTTGCTTTCCCAGCTTAACAAATAAGAAGTAGAATTTGTGATATTATTTCCTTATGTTATCCATGAATGCTGAGCTGTGCGCATTCCAATACAGAGAGGGGGAGAGAGGAGCAAATGAGGACTCTGAAAAGAACACTTAGCTTCATTTGGTCAAAAAATGGTCTTTACAAGGATTTTTATTATAGGTCATAAAACACTGCTTACCACAATGTACCTCTTCCTTGAAAAAGAAAAGAAATCCCTACAGTGGTGAGAAGCTGAAAACAACACACTGAGAATTCATGCTTCCTTCCCATAAACACATCTGTGTATATTATCTATTTTGGGGAAAGCTGCATGCACAGCTGTTTATGGGGGCTCAACATTTTTTATTCTGTGTTGTTGCAAGAACTGAATTGTTAAGCTGATTCTGTTAGGAGAGAACAAATGCATCACCAGGGGGAGGAGAGCCATATGCTCCTTACTAATAACTCCTTCAATTTTGGGGAATAAGAGAAACTCTGGGTGTTCATATCTAGTCAGGAAGAGCATGGAGGCCAAGAGAAAAGGGGATCTTTAAGCTAAATGGAGCTGAAGGGCTAGTCACCAAAACAAAAATGAAAATGAGGTTAAGAATCTAATGAGTATCTTACAAAGAATTCACTAAGTTAACATTAAAGTAGGCATTACAATAGGATTTGTCCAGGGAAAGAAGGGTGGCACTATGGCTAGCGAACTTGGTATGAAGAGTATCCAAGTACAGGTGCATAGATACACTGAGTGCTGCTCTGATTTAAGGCTGTCCCTCCCCAAAACTTCTTGGACCAACTGTGGTCTCAAACCTGCCTTCCTGCCTTCAAATATTCTCCTGGTCCACCTGAACTCCCAGTCAGCATTTTTGGCCATTCTCTTTCCAGGCCCCACAACATCATCCTGCACTTCTCCTTACGCTGATCGTCTAAGGCCTCACCCTAGTAACCATCTGCCCATCCCTACTCTTACAAATATAGCTGCCAAGAGAATATCACCACATCATGATCTCCACTTTCATTTGGGCTTTCAGTATTAACCTTTTCTGGGGCTCTGGTAAGCTCCCTTTTCTGCTGTCCACAATGGTTACGCTCACCAACTGTTGGTGTTCCCAAGTACCTTAAATTCCAAATTCTGCTTTAACCTCCTCCCCTTAATCATTCAGGGCTCCAACATTTGGTCATATTCTGAAGGTATCCCAAGTCATAATGGTTGCTGGGACTGCTCTCTTGCATTTCAGACATGCAAACTTCAAAGTTTCCTGTTCATGTTTTCTAGAATATTCCACAGCAACTGCAATCTCAATATGTCCCCAATGTGTTTTTTTCATCTCCAACAAAATCTGTGCTTCAGCCTGTATATTTGTTAGCCTTGTAAAAATACCACTGTTCACCCAAATGATGACGCCAAAATCTGACATTTTAGATTCCTTCTCTTCTCCTGACCACATAGCTAATCAGTCACCAAATCCTGGTAATTATAGTTCCTAAATTACATTTCAAATCAGCCTGTCTCTCCCATTTCCATGGTCCTTGTCAAGTTGCCAGTATCTCTTGCCTGGATGACTATACTAGTGTTCCAACACAGATAAGCTATCTGTTTTTAGATTCAAGCATCTTTAATCTTTTCTCCACAGTGTTGACTCAATGATACTTCTGAAATATAAATGTGAGTCATACAGAAATTCTCTACTGTTCACTAGAAGACAAAGGTAGAGCCTAGTTTGCTAGGTGAAGCACTTTAGTGTCTGATCCATAACCACCTCCAGTTTTATTTCTGACTCTATGGTCTGAAGGTGACAGACTCTTATAACTTGCCCCTTTGCAATGCTGCTCCTCTGCCTGGGATGTGCTCTCCATTGCCTTCCCCCCAACACACATATTTTGTGTGCCTGGCTCTTTCCAATTTATCTTTCAACACATACTTTAAGTAGGTATTGGCCAAGTCCTGGGCAACTCTCTTCACACACCCAAGTGAAGTTAGGTGCCCCCTTCTGTAATCCCATAGCACTCTGAGTATGGTTCTTTACAGAATTTATCCTAATTTACTGGAACCATGGTGTCTCCCTCACTAAGTTAGATCCTTAATGCTAAGGAAGGAACTGCAAATGGGGGTAGATGAGAAAATAAAGAAGCATCCTGGGCACTTTGCAGATGTTATTTCATTTAATTCTCCCAGCAACCCCTTGAGTAAATGCACTGTCATTCATTCTAAAGTTGTGTCACATGAACAACAGTGCCTGGTCTCATGGAGTTGACAGTGGAGCAGGGTAGGCCAATTCACTTGGCCCTCAGCTGCTCATGCCTTGGGTCTCAGTAAATAAGTATGAAAGAATTGAACAAATGATGTTTTTTAAAATATGCTATGACCCAGCAATTCCACTTTTAGGAATTCATCCTACAGAAGCAACAGCATTAGTTTATATTAAGTCAATACAAAGAAGATCGATGGTATGTTGTTTGATATAGTAAAAAAATGAAAATACCTAAAATGTCTACTGATAGGAGAAAAGTTTAATAAATTATGAGTCTACAATGTAATATGAAGCAGCCATTAGGGAGAACCTGGGTAATTCTGTAAACTAGGTAAATCAACAGTGAAAGGCATAAGCCTTAAAGTAATACATACAGATTGATTCTGGTTTGAGAAAAGAAAAGTGTACATGTTAATGTATGTGTGCTATATTTGTATCAAGGTGGCTGGATAAAAAACAGAATACTCCATTAAATTTGAATTTCAGATAAACAACAAATACTTCTCCATATAAATATCTCACATATTGTATAGGACATATTTAAACTAAAAAAGTATTTACTGTTTATCTAAAATTCAAATTTAACTGAGTGCCTTTATTTTATCTGCTAAATCTGGCAACCCTATCTGAACACATATAAAAATGTTTGGAAGGGAGTATAGTTACAATTAAAGATTGCTACCATAGGAGGTGAGGGTAGGAAGGAGAAACAAAAGGAAAAAGATTTCTGCTCTTTTATGTCAAGTGTTTAAACTGGCAAGAATGTGGGTGATTTTTACTTTCTGATGTTTTTCTGAGGTTGCCAGTTAAAATTACATATTTATTTATAAAAATAGATTTTAATATAATCTTATATGACATAATTTTAATATTTACTATAATTTAATATAATCATATAAATATGTTCCTTTTGCCAACCACATTTTTAAGCTCGTAGGCAGCAATCTTTTGAAAATCTAAAAATTAGTAAGTCTCTGATAAAATTTGTGAAACAAGAAAAATCCTACTGCTGACTAAAAGTTCTAAGTGCAACTCACATTTTAACCTACGCTTCCTGACACAGATCCTACAGAAAAATAGTTACTCAATAAATTTTATACTTTAAATATTTAAAGTAAAAGCTACAGGTAGTTCTAAAAAGAAAATGAAATAATGCATTTTACATGATACAAGTAATTATTGGGTTGTTTTTTAGACTCTTACTCAGTGTAACTGCTGAAATACTTTAGAATGAAAGCTAAATCAATTAATGCCTTCCTAGAATAACCCCCAACAACTTTCTTTAGGCTGGGAATCCAAAGCTTAAAAGTCTGCAGGCAAAATAACCAGTGTAAAAACCCTGAAGTAGCATCCATCATCATAAGACTTGACCTTGCCTTGGGGAGCCTGGGGAGCTTAGTCGGTGAAGCATCAGACTCTTGGTTTTGGCTCAGGTCATGATTCCGGTTCATGAGTTAGAGCCCCACATCAGGCTCTGCGCAGAGAAGAGCCTGCTTAGGATTCTCTCTCTGTCCTTTCCACGTGCTCTCTTTCTCTCTCAAAATAAATAAATAAACTTAAAAAAAAGATAGGACCTTGCCTTATTTCCAATCCCTGCTTCTTCTTTCCTGTTTGTTGGAATCACCATACACAACCTTTCAAATGGCTTCTGAAATGTTTTTCTGACCTCGTGGTGCAAACAGGGAACTTTCAGCATAGATTTTAGGGTCATTTCAAGCTCTGTTAGATATGACACCTGTTGGCTTGCCAAGAGGTACCAGGCCTGCCAGTGCTTACTGGTGTTTCCTTAACAGCTTATGCTCCAATGTGATTTACTTTTATCATATACTATTATACACCTAAAATGAATATGCTATTTATACCCCCCATCACCACACTCAAACACACACAACGTATTTATAAAGCAGCACAGTGGGTAAGCCAAAAGAATGGTTTTTCATACTTCAAGTTCATAAAACTCTTCTCTGCTGGCATTGTATTTTCAGCATTTTTTGTGTAGTGACATTGCATGCCAGAAACAGGAAGTTTCTAACATTTAAAAGCCCAGATATGAGATTTTACCATCTGTCACATTTACTTAGTTTGTAGCTAAAAATATTTTACTAGATACTTAAATTGTCAAAATAGGCTAAAAAAGGCAGTAGGGAAAGGTCCTGCCTCTATGTATTTTGAAGTGCTTAGACAGGAGAGATGCCAGTGATGATAAAATCACATCTGATGCTCTGAGTGGAGAGAGAGGAGAAGGATCCCATTCAAATTCCTATACACTAGAGGAAGATTTTAGCACGGCACATAACTGACAAAGGACTTACACCTTCAATATGTAAAGAACGCCTACAAATCAATCAGAAAAAGACATATAACACAATCTTTAAAAACAGTGGAAGATGTGAACAGGCACTTCACAAAATAGGAAATGCACATGTTCAGGAGCTTATGGAAAGGTGCTTACCCTTATTAGTCATCACAGGATTGAAAATTAAGGGCATAAATAGACACCATTACAATGGCTTAAGTTGATAACACCAAGTGTTGTATGGAGCAAATGAGCCTCTTGTAGCACTGATGGAACAATACAGAATAATACCACTTGGGAAACTATTTGGCAAAACTACTGTGCACAGGAGAACAAAAATGTCACTCGCAGATATGATGTTGAATGATAAAAACTTTACACAAAAAAGTACACGTTTCTATGAAACAGCCAATGTAGTAATTACTTCTAGGGAGAGGCTATAGACTGGGAAGGTGCACAAAGAAGCCTTTGGGAATGTTCTCCTTCTGGATCTAAGCTGAGGTTACATTAGTAAAAAAAGAAACCCATCAAGTGGCATGAATGCTTGAGATGAGTGCACTTTATTATAGGTTTCTTATACCTCAATTAGGGGGAAAAAAAAACCCAAAAAACCCCAACCCTGTCTTTCTGATATCCATTCAAATCTGGGAAGTTATCCAGATCAGTCATGCTATTCAGGACCAGTCTGGCAGGCACAGTGTTAGAGGCTTCATGGACGAGGCTGTCAGTTTTCCTTTGGGATCTGTTCATTCTTACTTTTCAGCAGTATAATCACTTCACCTAATTTCCACCTGTATCAGTTTCTTCACTGGTAGACGGGAGGATGACAGGAAATGACACATCCTATTATAATAATCAGGTAAGGTGCACATGTGTAAGTGCAATGAAAAGTACTATAGGTTATATGGATGGACATATTACTGTTACTTATCTGGCATTTGGAAGAGTTAAGGTTTCTCCAAATAATATTAACACTATTTTTTTAAAGATATAATATATTTTTTATCACTGCCATTTCCCTGGAAATTCTCAATTTCTTGAGATACAAAGCATCAGAAGTTAATTATAAGCAATATTAAAAAGTGTACAGATGGGGCGCCTGGGTGGCTTAGTCGGTTAAGCGTCCGACTATCGCTTAGGTCATGGTCTCGCGGTTCGTGGGTTCGAGCCCCGCGTCGGGCTCTGTGCTGACTGCCAGCTCAGAGCCTGAAGCCTGTTTCAGTCTGTGACTCCCTCTCTCTCTGACCCTTCCCTGCTCATGCTCTCTCTCTCTCTCTCTCTCTCTCTCTCCTAAATAAAACATTTAAAAGTAAAAAAATAAAAAGTGTACAGTCCTTTTCCTTTCAGCCTACAGTTCACTGCAGTGTCTCAGGAGACGGGCTTATGAGGTTCTGATGGTACCTTTCTTGTTGGGTGACACTGGGTATGTCTGTGTATTTCATCAAATCTAAAACATCATCTATTTTAAGATTTACTATTATTTTAATGTACCACTAAAGAAGGAAGATAATTGCCAAGGAAACTAGGACACTACTCTTTATCATATAGAGGTTTTAGTTATACTTAGGAAAAGGGCTCCTTAGACTTCTTCAGGTTTGGGTTTTTATTACGTACCATTCTTTTTTTACATGTTTGTTTATTTATTTTTGAGAGAGAGAGAGAAAGAGCGTGAGCGGGGGAGAGGCAGAGGGAGAAGGAACCTGAAGCAGGCTCCAGGCTCTGATCTGTTAGCACAGACCCATACATGGGCTTCAAACCCATGACAAGATCACGACCTGAGCCAAAGTCAGACACAACCAACTCAGCCACTCAGGCGTCCCTCATTCTTTTTTTTTAAAATAATGTTTATTTATTTATTTTGAGAGAGAGAGAGAGAGAGAGAGAGCGAATGAGCATGTAAGCTGGAAGGGGCAGAGGAAGAAAGAGAATCGCAAGAGGCTCTGCTCTGTCAGGAGTGGAGCCCTATGCGGGGCTTGATCTCCTGAACTGGAAGATCATGACTCAAACCGAAATCAAGAGTTGGATGGTTAACCAACTGAGCTACCCAGGTTCCCCACGAAAATAATTTTCTGTGAGGAAAGTTAAGATGTGGCTCTACTGTTTCCAGGAATTGTATTGTTGATAAATTTGTTTTTTCAGTTTGGGTAAAAAATATGCTTCATACTGCACTTTATTTATCCATCTAGGCATCCAATAAACATTCATGAAATACACAGCAAAAGAACATGATAGGCATTCTGAAAAATGCTGGGTATGCTAAATTAGTGTTTTTCAATGAACTCTGGTATTGCTATAATATTCTTTAATTTACCAGTATAGCAGTCTTATCTGACGTGAAAATGAAACTAGATCTGAGGAAAATTTCTTATTTTTTTAAATGTTTATTTATTTTTAAGAGAGAGACACAGAGCACAAGATGGGGAGGGGCAGAGAGAGAAGGAGACACAGAATCCAAAGCCAGCTCCAGGTTCTGAGGTGTCAGCACTGAGCCTACTATGGGGCCTGAACTCACGAACCACAAGATCATGACCTGAGCCAAAGTCAGATGCTTAACCAACTGAGCCACCCAGGAAACCCTGAGGACAATTTCTTATTGAAACTAGCTAACTCCTAGTGATTATCATATTTTTCTTTATACACATTTATGTCTTAATTTATCACACAAAACTACATGAATGTATTTGTGTTATAAAAATATGCCAAACGTTAAGAGTAGAAGTTCTGGGGCGCCTGGGTGGCTTAGATGGTTAAGCGTCCGACTTTCGCTTAGGTCATGATCTCACGGTTTGTGGGTTCGAGCCCCGCGTCGGGCTCTGTGCTGACTGCCAGCTCAGAGCCTGGAGCCTATTTCAGAGTCTGTATCTCCCTCTCTCTCTGACCCTCCCCTGCTCACGCTGTCTCTCTCTCCTAGAAATAAATAAAAATATTTAAAAAAAAAAAAAGTTTAAAAAAAAAAAAAAAAAAAAAGAGTAGAAGTTCTGTTTGACTACCTACTAGGATTGTCAGATATAAATCTTGTAAACTTACCACCTATTCTAACCTTAATGTCTTCCAAAGAAGCAGCCACAATTATTAGTTTGTCGTATACACTTCCAGACTTGGTTCTATAATTATATGAGATACATATGTATTTCAGAAAAATGTAACCAAGCTGTCCTTACAGTTTTTTTTAAATGTTTGTTTATTTTTGAGACAGAGAGACAGAGCATGAGTGGGGGATGGGGGGAGAGAGAGGAGGAGACATAGAATCTGAAACAGGCTCTGAGCTGTCAGCATAGAGCCCGATGTGGGGCTCAAACCCAAGAACCGTGAGATCATGACCTGAGCCGAAATCCAGAGTCGGACACTTAACCGGCTGAGCTACCTAGTCGCCCCTAAACTGATACAGAATTTTGGAGGCAATCTGACAGTACCTATTAAAACTAAAAATGAATATTTTCAGTGACCAAGCATTTTCACCTCTCAGAGATACCCTGACACTAGTGCAAAAGGAGGTATAAATAAGGAAGTTTGCTATAAGATTAATTATAATGGAAAAAATGGAAATAACCTAAGGGCTCGTCAATAAAGGGATGGCCAATTGGACTGTAATACCATATGGAATTCTATGTGGCAATTAAAAAGAATGTTGTAAATATGGAAGGAATTACCTTTAAAGCATAGTGTTGAGGGAAGTAAAGGGAAAAAGCCAGTTTTAAAACCGTGAGGACAGGGGCGCCTGAGTGGCTCATCGGTTATGCATCCAGCTTCGGCTTAGGTCATGATGGTTTGTGGGTTTTAGCCCTGCATCGCGCTCTGCTCTGCAACATGGAGCCTGCATAGGATTCTCTATCTCCCGCTCTATCTGCATCTCCTCTCTCCCTCCCTCTCCCTCCCTCTCTCTCAAAAATAAATAATCATTAAAAAAAAAAAACACCTCTGTATCAGTTTATATTCCCACCAGCAGAACACCACTGCTACCCTTCTAGTAGACTCTGATTATCTCCCTCCCAAACCAGTGGAGCAACTTCTCTGATTGAACTCCGGCTGTAAATGCTCCTAGATGAGCACATCACCACCAAATCAATCAGTTTAAAATCCTACAATGAGGAACTCAGCCACCCACCCAAAAGTCTGCCACTATTTCCCAGAGCCTACATGATCAAGTCTGTTTCTCTCTTGCTTAACTGACCTCTTGTCCTTATCTCTTGGATGTGCCCCACCTACTGTTGTCTTTCCTCAAATAGGTCACTCTTGAGTAAGACTTCCAAGTCCTGGCTTCTTCTGGTTTGTGTCACTCATGTCTTAGAGTAACATCACCAAGGTTTTACCCAAATACCAGTTTCTTTGTGAAGCCAGTCTTTATTTTTCCCTCCTCTGAATTCCTGTAGCACTCATTTGTAAGATACACATGGCATTTGTCATATACTGCTGCTTTATACGATAGCTATTTCTCCATATATTTTATTTTCCCTTTCTAGATTTCAAACCATGTATAAATTGTGTTATATGATATATTCATATTATTTAGCACTATCACTTGACACCCTGTTGTACAAGGGCTTACAGAATAATTTACATACAAAATTGAAATGTATCCCCTTGCTAGACAGGCTTTCCTATTCCCAGTTAAACTATCCAATAAAGGTGAACTTTATTTTTTATTTTATTTTTTAAAGTTTATTTATTTCTGAGAGAGAGAGAGAGAGAGAGAGAGAGAGAGAGAGAGAACGTGAGTGGGGAAAGGGCAGAGAGTGGGACAGAGAATCCAAAGCGGGCTCTGCTCTGAGAGCAGTGCGCCCAATATGGGACTCAAACTCCTGAACCGTGAGATCATGTCCTGAGCAGAAGGCAGTTGCTTAACTGACTGGGCCCCCCAGGTGCCCCTAAAACTTAGCATTTTAATTTGGTCAGCTGCCATCAGGAAAACAACTAAAAATTGAGGGAAAATGCACAGATGTTAAATATACTATTCTCAGGTCTTCCACCTTACAGAATGGAAAACTCTTAAAATCAACTCTCTGAAATCATGACGGTACATGGTATGCTCTATACTTAGAAATTTCAGAGATAAAAGTTTATAGGATTTAAATTTACAGAGAATCTGAAGATTTTTTTTTTTAAGTAATTCAGGAGGTAACTGTTATATCAGCAGCAAGAAATAAATGGAAGGAAGTGCAAAAAGGTATTTCGTAGTCACTGAGGGCCCAAACCAGAAAGAAGAAAGACTAATAGGGAAACCAAATAGATCAAGTGACCTTTGTGGGTCATTAGGCCTCCATGCATCATTTCAGACAATTTTGATAAGACACTGCCATCACTGGTCAGACCTTGGATACCGTTGTGATCAGTTTTAGTCTCTACATTTGAAAAGTACCTGCAGGTAACTAGAAAGTACATAAGTGAACAATCACATAGCTTGAATGAGTAAAATGCTGGGCTCTTTAAAAATACTGTATACATTTTTAACTAATTTGATGTACATTTTAATCCTTGTTTACAGATACAAAACCTAAGGCTCAGAAAATTTCAGTGACTTGCTCAGGTCAGGCCTCTTGTTGCCATGGACTCTTTCTCCACATCAAATAAATAAAATGAAATAAACAGTGTCTCCTGGGCCTTAAGACCTTCAAGTATTGTAGTACTTCCCCAAATCTAGTTGAGGCGTTGCTTCCTGAGACTCCATAGAGGGCAAAAATATATTACTACTCATACTCCCCTCCCCTACTTCCCCATCCACACCTGTAGAATTATTGAATGTTAATGCAAAACTTGCAAGGTGATTTTTGCAACTTAAAGTCAACTGATTCTAGCAAGCTACTTGCAGCTGCACACAGCAGTGTTTTTCAGTGAATGGAAGTGATACAAATTCTATAATGTATGTAGTGAAGCAGTTAGATTTAAAATAAACATGTTTTTGACAAAGGCTAAAAAAAAAAAAAGTCAGCTGAGAAGTAAAATATATGTCAGTGTTCAAACACCAAACCAGAAATTCTTTGGGGTAGGCATGCTAAATTTTTATTCCTTTAGCCACGTGCGCATTTTTGAACCTTTTAGCTTCTACTGCACTCCCTTTGCCTCCTTTATGGATCCCTCAGGGAACATCTGATGCTTGGCAGCACTTGCCTGAGTGCCCTGTGAGTCTTTGAAGGCATTCTGCTTTACTTATTTTAGGCATCTCTAGCCCTTCCATGGCACAGTGCCTCACATCCAGAAGATGCACACTAAAGGTCTACTGAATTGAATAAAAACCATGTGTTTATTGGACATATATCCTTATTTGATAAGTATGCAAATGGCTGCCATTAGAAACTACCAGGGAAAGAGGAAGAAATAACTTTTGCATGAGCATTACTAAAATGAAATAGGTATACAGAAATCATTACAACTCTTCATGGACAGAAAGAAGCATATTTGGAATGAGACTCTACTTGAAGAGAAGAGAATGTTAAGAATGAAAGTTCTAGCAAAGGAAACATTACAGATTCTGAGGTTAGGTCAGTAAAAACAAGGGCAAAGTTCAAACTAACATTGTTTTTCAAAGAATGTGCAAGTTAGTGTGGCAACTCATTGAAACCAATAACACGATGTTTAAGGTTTAGGTTTTTATTATAGCAAATAATTCTATATAAGTGAGAACAAAACCACACTTACACAGCCTTTAGAAAGTCCACTGGACTACAATAACAGGACCTGGGTTACCATTCTAGCACTAGTCCTAACTACATACTTTGGGCAGCTCACCCTACTTCTTTGGGACTCATTTCCTTAAATATACTGTGTGGGAACTGGTCTACATACATTCCAAGGCATCTTCCAATTTTGAAAATTTTTTATTTCATTAATTTGTGTATCAATTATGTCTTCAAGCCTCTAAAAATGCCCTCCTGGGTAGGTTTAAACTGATTTGCCCAGTTTTGTGGATGCTTTTAATTTATAGATCCTACTAGATAAACCTTGTCAACTTCTCAAGATTTCAAGTTGAGTTAGTGCTATCTAATATTTAGAAATTTAGGGGCACCTGGGTGGCTCAATTGGTTGAGCATCAGAGTTTGGCTCAGGTCATGATCTCACAGCTCGTAAGTTTGAGCCCCCATTGGGCTCTGTGCTGACAGCTCAGAACCCAAAGCCTGCTTCAGATTCTGTGTCTCCCTCTCTCTCTCTGCCCCTCCCCAACTCGCATTCTGTCTCCCTGTTTCTCTCTCGCGCTCTCAAATAAAAAACATTAAAAAAAAAGAAAATTACAAGAAAGCTAAGATGGGAATGGGCTGGATGTATACCATTTGTAAACAATAGCACAGAGTCACAATGGCAAAACCGTATTTCAACAAGCCATTTCTGAAGAAAAGTAAAAGAAAGAAGTGGACTTATGTCACACTGTAGACGGTGAGCCTTTTTCAACATTCTAGTCACTTTAAGAGGACCTGATGGAATAACTAGAATGCTGGCTTTGAAAATCTGTCCTGTTATATTTGCAATGTGAATTTCAAGTATATTCTAACAAGTTTTTATAAGGTCTGCTTTGGTTCAGTGCAGGTATCACCATACAAAAATTAACCTGCCATAAATTAAGTTTTTCAAAAAAGGACTTAATGATAATTAATGATAGATTTTACAATGGCTTATTAAAATTATTCCTAAATTTAGAATTATCAGTGAAACAACTAAAAGGCACATTTTCTATAGGGGAGTATATTTGATGTTTACAAAAGTTGCTAGTAAAAATTATAGCCTGGGAGGCCTTCTTATTTTTAACAGAGGAGGTAGGCATAGACTGTAGTATCAGTAAGAAATCGCAGGAGTGGCTTCTTCTTCTTCTTTTTTAAAGTTTATTTATTTATTTTGAGAGAGAGAGCATGCAGGGCAGGAGCAGAAGAGAGAGAAAGAGAGAGAGAACCCCGAACAGACTCCACACTGCCAGTGCAGAGCTCAACATGGGGCTCCATCCCACAAACTGTGATATCATGACCTGAGCTGAAATCAAGAGTCAGTCAGTTAAGTGGCCACCTAGGTGTCCCCCAGGAGTGGTTTCTGAACTGCTTGGAAGAAGAAGGTAATAATAAAATAATTCATTTAAAATACTAAAATTCTACTGTCAGTGGTCTCTCGCAATCTTAATTTGTTCTCAAATAAAGGCATAAAATACTAAGTCACACAAGAAAAACTGTCAAGTCTTCAGGTAATAATGAATCTTCTATTTCAGATGCTAGATTATTACTGATATTTTAAGAAAAAAGCAGTGTTTGGGATAAATTATTGTCTTGAACTAAACTGGGCTCTAATTCACAATTGTTTTAAAGTGTGCCTGCCATTCTCCCTAAATAAATAAATAGGAAGTGGCAGAATCTTCTCATTAGAGAGAAGGGAATTTAAAGATTATCCTACTGTGGATTCGTTTCTCTGTGACAACAATATGGAAAAAGCAACTACCAACAAGTGACAATTTACAGATCTGTGAGGAAACATCATAAAAGTAGTGATCACAGGGGCGCCTGGGTGCCTCAGTCGGTTAAGCATCTGACTTCGGCTCAGGTCATGATCTCACGGTCTGTGCGTCTGAGCCCTAC
This sequence comes from Hyaena hyaena, assembly GCF_003009895.1. Lineage (NCBI taxonomy): Eukaryota > Metazoa > Chordata > Mammalia > Carnivora > Hyaenidae > Hyaena > Hyaena hyaena. Next base: position 442,657 of record NW_024081158.1, read on the forward strand.
ATTGGACTCTGTGCTGACAGCTCAGAGCTTGAAACCTGTTTCAGATTCTGTGTCTCCCTCTCTCTCTGACCCTCCCCAGCTCATGCTCTGTGTCTCTCTGTCTCAAAAATAAATAAAAACATTAAAAAAAAAAAGTAGTGATCACACTGGTAGTTCTGCTACTTTTTTACAGGATTCTTACGTTAAAGAAACAACCTGTATCTTTTAAAACATGTTATGCATTCCTTAATGGTTTTAAATCTGTAGAAATAAAAGCTTATTCTCCTTAACTCAGAATCTATTTTAGAGGTGTTAAACAAAACACGATATATGAAATGAACAGCCAATATCTACTGAAAAGCTTTTATTTTAGAATCCTGTCACTGACACCATGGGTTTTAATAATAATAATAATAATATTAATAAAATTAAATGTATCTTTCTTCATTTGGTTTCTGATTTTATACACTTAGAGGCTTGCAATAATTAAAATTATAAAAATAAATTGCCTTAATGACCCAGAGGGCATAGAAACACTAAAACATTTATGTAAATAGGACTTACTCATTAAATAGCACTCACAAAGATATATAAATTACATTTAATTCTACTATGGTGACTTAGATGAAAACAGTCTAATGGATTGTGCAAGAGTCACAAAAGTAGCTCCTGGCTTTTTACTTGTGTGAACTTGGGCAAGTCATTAATTAGCTGGTTATGGCAGCTACCTCCATCTGTAAAATGAGGACAGTGCTACCTCTCAACTGCAGGAGAATGTCGCCGGCTCAGCTCTGAGACGTTCCCCCCAGAATTTAACCTTTGTAAAAAGCCAAATCCAATTAAGATAGAAATGTACAAGAAATATTAATTCTCCTTAAATCTGAGGGCTAGATAATGTCTTCCAGTGCCATTACTGAAGATGAACTATTCAACTGTTCATGAAAACAGTCATGCTTATTGATTCACCAGGCTTGTGTCTACATGAGAGAGAAGGCTGAGGGTAAACAGGGGATAAGTCCTGGGGAAAAGAATGTAATGAGTCATCAGGACTGAAGTGAAATGAAATGCTATACCAAATCCTGTCAAAACTTTAGGACTTAAAATGAGAAACTACTTTTTCCCCATGAGAACTCAGTAATTAAGATTTTTAATGAATGCTAGTAAAGATTTTCAAGTTCTTGGTTGTCATGTAAATATGAGCGTTTTCACAATGAAATTGGCCGTTTTATAAAATACAGCACTATTAATTCCAAAACCCAGAGAATTTTTATGGAATTACATATTATGGACACATGACTACCAAGTGGTTCATCATGATTGATGTTATGACTCTGAATACCACGGGAGTTAGTAATCATTCAGTGACTTCCCGTGAAATTCAATCCAGTGGTTTTTTTGTTTTTTTTTTTTGGTCAAATTGCCTCATCATTGTTCACTAAACTGGCATTTTTCTGCTACCCTGCTGCAATCATCTGGTATTCCTCTAGAGTCTGCACAATCTTCAGGTATGGGCTTTGATTAAAGCCTGAAATTGTATGACAGATCCCGAAATCAGGCTGAAGAAACAATCTTGAGAAAACAATGCTATTTACACATAAAAAAAATGGTGTTTTTTTTTTTTTACAAATAGTTTATTGTCAAATTAGTTTCCACATAACACCCAGTGCTCATCCCAAGTGTCCTCCTCCATGCCCATCCCCCCCTCCCCCCCACATCCATCAGTCCTGTTTTTGTCAGCATTCAAGAGTCTCTCATGGTTTGCCTCTCTCCCTTTCCCCCACCATTTGCCCCCTTCTTCTCCCCCTTGTTCCTCAGTTAAGTTCCTCCTAATCCTCCTATACGTGCAAACATATGATATTTGTCCTTCTCTGCCTGACTTATTTTGCTCAGCATAACACCCTCAAGGTCCACCCATGTTGCTACACATGGCCAGATTTCATGGTTTCTCATTGCCATGTAGTATTCCATGGTATAGATAAACCACATCTTCTTGATCCATTCGTCCGTTGATGGACACTTAGGCTCTTTCCATGTTTTAGCTATTGTGGAGAGTGCTGCTATGAACATTGGGGTACATGTGCTCCTATGCATCAGCATTTCTGTAAATTCCTAGCAATGCTATTGCTGGGTCCTAGGGGAGTTCTATTGTTAGTTTCCTGAGGAACCTCCACACTGTTTTCCAGAGGGGCTGTACCAGTTTACACTCCCACCAACAGTGTAGGAGGGNCAGCATCTAGAGTTCTCTGATTGGCTCATTTTAGCCACTCTGACTGGCGTGAGGTGGTATCTCAGTGTGGTTTTGATTTGTATTTCCCTGATGAGGAGGGATGCTGAGCATCGTTTCATGTGTCTGTTGGCCATTTGGATGTCCTCTTTGGAGAAGTGTCTGTTCCTATCTTCTGCCCATTTCTTCAGTGGGTTGTTTGTTTTTTGGGCGTGTAGTTTGGTGAGTTCCTTATAGATTCTGGATATTAACCCTTTATCTGATATGTCATTTGCAACTATCTTTTCCCATTCCGTTGGCTGCCTATTAGTTTTCTGGGTTGTTTCCTTGGCTGTGCAGAAGCTTAAAAAAAAAATGGTTTCTACATGTTTTCCTTTTTAACTGAAATGAAAATCTATAGTGAATAAATACACTTTTGAACATAAAATGTGATATTTCTTAGCTTATTAAATTACATGCTTCAATATTCAACTAAGCTCAAACAGCAGTCAATTACTGATTATCCCCTAAAATCAGAGATCAATAACATAAATAATAGACACACTCACATATAGTCTACCCATCTACAAGACAAGAAGAGATCCTATCGTTAGGGGTTGAACATACTCATGTAGGCTTACATTTATATATACTTTACTGATTCTCTTCTGCAATCTAATATGTAAAAGATCATGAATACCCAAAGACACAAATTTCCCTAAATTTATGCATTATTTTGACATTAAAATTAAAAAATACTCTTATGTATTTCTAGATATACTTAAAATTGGACAGAGAGACCGTCTTTTAAAATTGGTATCTATTGCTCCAAAAGAGCTAACTTAAAACAGGTACATCAAATTTACAGTATGACATCATGGTAGAGGTGGACTGGTGACCCTTTCTGAATTGTCACCTCTACCCCAGATTTTTGGTCCCTTCCTACTCCCTGCTGTCAACAGGGCAGGGGCCCCTTTGTTACTGCAGAGATTGGCTAGGACTCCTGCTGTAGTGAGCCAGCCTATGGAATGACATGAACAGTTCACCTGGGAATGAGAGATTGGAACTCTGCCCTGGTTTCAATGTGAGATTCATACAAGTCCCTAATCTCTCTGAGCTTCTGTTTTTTTAATGTCCTTGCTGATCATGCCACCTCTTTTTCCATATAAGAAGTGATGAAGTCCAGATAATATGACACAGTGTTACTTCTTCGCAATTATTCTACTGGTTGATTCTAGCCCTCACTTAAGCTTATGTTAAATGGTGCCAGAATTTTACTCAGTAATGTTAAGTAAGAACTCAGTGAAATCCAAAGTATGGTTAATCCCTCCAATACTTTGTCCTTGGTGCAATCATATAGATGACCATCAACCTGTGTCTCCTACAGCCATCACTGCTGATGATTTTCAGAACACCTGTCTGATAAAGAAACATTCGTGCCCCCAAGCAAAATGGTATCATTTCAGAAGAGAAATGTTCCAAGTATACAAATATGAACTCAGTACCTGTTGGGAGTTACGAGTTCTCTATTTTTCTCTAAACCACTTTTAAAGATAAGTTCAGACAAGTAAGTTTCAACAAACATAATTTTACTTGGGATGATCATCTCATTCATCTATCTTTCCATACTGGCAATCAGATTTGCACTAGACAAATTTAACTCAACGTGAAGTATGTGCTCACAAAGGTTACTCAGGACTCTATTTGGATAACAGCAGATTAACCGTTTCAATCTTTCAAAAATAAAACAACAGTTCCGGGAAGGCTCTAACTCATCTTAGAGTTTCTTTTCTCATCTTGGATGGCCCTCCTCCTCTAAAACCGGTTCTCGTTTCCCAAAGTTCTGGTTTGTGTTCTGAAAGCCACCATAGCTCCTGATGAAGACGGCTTGACAAAAGTCAGTCAGCAAGATCGATCTCTTTGGAAATGGAAGCTGTCTGGAGCCCACCAATTTTAACGACTTCAGTTTGAACTGAAGAGGAGTTTATTGCCCTCTAGCCCCCTTCCCTATGGCAGTAAATTACCAACGATTAAAGGGCCAGTTTCCCCTCACCCTCTGTGCCTCCACCACTCTTCTCTGCTCCCAGCAAAAGCACAAAAAACACTCCTCAAAGGACAAAACCTGCCACCAAGGCAGCAGTGCTGTGGTAATTTCCCAAGGCATTATGATTGATAATGATCAGCAGAGCGTGGGATAATAGCTCCCCTTAATTTACCGGTCCCTTTGAAGGTTAAAATATGGCAGATGTTGATAGCTGACACTCCTTGCTAACAGGAAAGACACATTGCTGTGGGGCCCACTTCTAGGCTTTCCCTTCCCTGCAGCTGTCTGTGTACAGCTAATTGTATCCACTTGTTTAACCTCGGGGAACGTCTGGAGGGGACCCAGTGCCACAAGGGTACCTTTTTTTTTTTAACGGTCATTTCCTCTCTGGTGTAACTTGCATGACAGTATGTGACAAGCAGAAATTAATGGGGACACTGCTGTGCCAATTCCTCCTGAATTGCTGACACTGGCTACAGGCTGCCTGTTTGCCACCCAGCCAAGACCTCACATGAAACATGGCGAGGGGCCCACAGCTCTATTCACCAACAAGCCAGCTGGTCAGTGATGAGAGGAGCTGAAACAATGTAGGGCGCATAAACCAGGAAGAAAATGCTTTACAAACCGCTTCAAACCAAGGAGGTAGCATTTGCTGCGAGTTCATAGCTGGTTTCTTTTCCTGAGTGACAAACTGCAAGACTCCAATGTGCAAAGTACTCTAGATATAAGAAGTATTCTTTGCCCAAGGCCTTCTCAGGTTTAGGGTAGGAACATCATTCAGGCAAAGAGAAGCCACATGAGATTCATCTCCAAGCAGGCAGCTTCCAGCAAGGCCTAAGAGCCAACAGGGTATCTCTTGCCTCTAGCTAACTACCATGGTGTGGTCCGTTTTAAAAATTCTATGCATGGGTATCTCTTTCACATGCATCTCTTTCTCACACATACAAGCACACACACAAAAGAATCTCGAGTTCAAGCCCATTATTTGCAACGTTTTACAAAGTTGGGGAATCTGCCCCAACCTTGGCAAGATCCACTTTCTCCTCTCAATAAAATCAGAAATCAAACTCTGCCGGTGGTCACTTAAAACGGTGGCTCTGTTATAGATTAAGCCCTGCTGATTTTGGCTCAGACAAACAAATAAAGACTCATAAACTCAAAACCAAACCAAAACCAAAAAAAGGCATGGTAGAAAAGTCACCTAACCATGATCTTGTGTACAACTCAAAAGCTGAGTTTAGGGAGAAAGATGGAAAGTTGTAATAGGAAAATTACACCGGTACGTGTTTTATAACAAACTTGGGAAGCCCTAAGGGCACTTCAAAAAGGCACAACAAAAAGACTCCTCAATCTTGTGTCTGGACATGGCATGGAGTGAAAGTTTGGTGCTCTGATACTCTCATAAAAATAAGAATCTATTCAACTCACTTTTTCTCCTGTCCAAAGTTTTAAAGCGTACTAGATGATGTAAAACTGGGTTCTACTCCTGAAACCAATACTACACTTTGTGATAACTAACCTGAATTTAAATAAATAAATAAATAAGATATAGCTAGTTTCTGAGAAAGTAAGGAACATTCACAGCAACCAGGGAATTCAGCAAATGAACAATGTACAGGTTTTGGTCTAAGTTAGGCCTTTCATTTGGTGGGGGGTGGGGGGGTGGAGGCCGGGAAGGGAGAGACTGTAATTGCACATGCTACCAGGTTGACCCTGTGGAATAAAGTGAACATGTGTTTCCACTTCCAAGAGGACTTCTCAAAGCCACATTAGAGTGATGGTCTCAGGATGGTCATTCTTTGGCCACAAAGAATTAGTTAGGTACGGGGACAGGCATTCTATCTTTCTATCAACAAACGGAAATAAAATTCTCCAACTCACCCTAACAAGCAGCATAAGACCAGAGAGAGAATGAAATGCATACCTCTCCCCCTCCACCAAATAGTAAATGGGTGGTTATTTCTGCAAATATAATCTGTGAGAGATCTATTGAATTTAGGAAAGGCGTTAACATGTTTCTATGTCTGAATTGGACTATTGGCCTGGAAAAAATACAAAGAAAGAAATTATGGAAATAGAAATGCTAATTTCTTAAACACATTGCCGAAATATGCTATGTAATATCCTATATAACACTACACTGAGCCCTTTTAAAATAGTCACTGCTAAGGGGGACCTGGGTGGCTCAGTTGGTTGAGCATCTGACTCTTGCGTTTGGCTCAGGTCATGATTCCTGGTCGTGGGATTAAGCCCCATGTTGAGTTCCATGCTGAGCATGGAGCCTGCTTAAGATTCTCTTGCTCCCTCTTCCTCTGCCTTTCTCTCCCCTGCTCATGTGCATGTGCGCTCTCTCTAAAAAATTTTTTAAAAATAAAATAAAACTGTCACTTTCAGTATAGTGTTTAAGGATCCCTGCTTTCTGATCACAAAGTAATATTTTAATGAAAGTTCAAACATTCCAAATCCAAAGGATGCTGAGAATATACTGTCTAAATAATAGGTCTGTATGGCAAAGATCGATGTGCAAACATTAATGGATAGGAATCCCATTCAACTTCAGACATTCCCTCTTATGGGACAACTGGGTGGTGCGAATTGGAATCTCTCAGAATCGATTCTGCAAATATTTCTGAAGACCCAAGCAGGCGAAGTCCTGAGCTTCAAGTATGATGCCCACAGGTTTCTCAGTGGCTGTGCAACCTCCCACCAAAGGCTCTGCCAAGAGGGGTGATGTGGGGGTGCTTCTCACCTCATCTCTCATTAACTAAAATATTTGCATTTATGAATTTAGCTCCAGCTTACATTTCTGAGCTCTCAACTTTGTCCAGAATATAAATATCCAATTTAACAATGCCAGAAGGAGTAAAAGAATTCTACATGTGTAATTTCACTACAGAGGTAAGTTTTGGAAATGCATACTCTTCAGTTAAATAGGGGATACCTGTACTTCTTACAATAGCCTCTCTCAGCTCAACTGCCACACCATAGCAGTCACAAAGCTGCACAACTTGTTAAAGGCTGCCCAACTGCACACAGGTTTGATTTGTGAGTTAGGGTACTACGAATCGTATTTTAAAAAGCAATCCAGCAAGCAGCTGGATATAACATTTCCAGGCTTCCCAGTCCTTCTGGATGCTTCGTTAGGCCTCTTATCAGAACAAGAAGAATAGAGATCTCTGTTATGGCTTTCCTGTGGCAAGTAAAAGACAAGGCGATGATTTTCCAGTCCATTTCCCCTGGCAACATGCTCATCAATCACCAGAGGCTAGGACTTTGTTATTTTGGCTGGAGGAAAGAAAGCTCAGTGGTTTCTGTCGGGGTGAAATGAGATTCTCTCCTATGCAGTGCTTTGCGTTATTATCTAGGGTGTGTTGCCTCCATCTTAAGAATATTTGGTTTAATGGCTTAGGGCTCACAGGGCTAAGTTGGAACACAGCAAATGTCACCTAATGTATAGATAGATGATTCAGTCTGGGATAAAAGCTATTCTGAAGAGATTGTTTGGTGATGTCAGTTTTCTAAATTTAACAAGGGGACTACCAAAGCTGCAGGTATTTATCTTTCTGTAAATGATGTATCCTTAACAATTTTCAATTACTATCTCCCACACGAGTCTATTTTCATCTTCTTATGTTCAAAAGGAGTACAATAGGAAGGGATGACAGACTTTAAAGAGAAGCCCCCCCCCCCAAAAAAAAAGTTCAGAAAATAATAAACATGCATCCTAATTCCATCTGGTGTCACTTTTCCCCCTTTTCCCCCTCCTTTAACTTAGAAGAAATATAGGGTGTCTTGAGTGGAGAGAGGAGTTATTTATGTTATTTTAAGGGCGATTACATGTTCCAAAGATGCTGTTAGCACTGAGTCTCAAATTGAATATCTTACTTCAGGAAAAACTGCAAAGACATCGAAAGCCTTACATGAAACTAATTTTGCATTCATAATATCTTATCTATTTGTGGGTAATCTTCCTATACAAGCAATCCAGAGTTTGAAAAACATGGTCTTTTTTTGTTTGTTTGTTTTGTTTTTTTTAGCAGGTACAGAATAACAAATGTCTGAAAAACCCTTTGCTTGGGGCGCCTGGGGCCTCAGTCGGTTAAGTGTCCGACTTCGGCTCTGGTCACGATCTCGCGGTCCATGGGTTTAAGCCTCGCACAGGGCTCTGTGCTGACAGCTCAGAGCCTAGAGCCTGTTTCAGATTCTGTGTCTCCCACTCTCTCTCTGCCCCTCCCCAGCTCGTGCTCTGTCTCTCTCTGTCTCAAAAAATAAATAAACGTTAAAAAAAATTGAAAAAGCGTTTGCTTCACTATATAATGTAAATGTTATGAGCTCATTTTAACAAGAAGACTAAAAGTTGATTTCAAGTAAAAAATAGTAAAAACATTTAATGTGCATTAAAGAAACACACACCTATGCCTGTCACTGTAGCAAAAATATGGCTTATAACTTTATTCTATAGAGTTTACTACTCACCAGTAATTACCTCCATTTACAATCAAGTGAAATTCCTCCATAGCCCAATTACACTATTTAACGGTAAAATGACAGTAAGATTAAAGGAGATAGTAACAATGGTGTAAGTCTTATTAGAAAACTTATTACATTTTTTTCTATTCTTTCAACATTTGGCATTTTATGAACATCAGCATCAATAAGCATGTACTATAAATGTTTTAATGTGTATACTGTGATTATTTCATAATATCTGTCTTACTGTGTTGTCTAACAGCAAAGAAAATGATACCGTGTTGTTAATTCTTATGTTGGGATATAAAGAAAAGATTGAGATGTAAGAACTTTCAACTTCTCTGTCACAGAGTGTATTCCCCACTAAAATACCCTTTTGTCAGATTTTAAGAATATTAGAGGTTGAATCATAAGAAATTTCTATTTTTCTAAGGCAAAATCAGTCGACTCCTGGCAATTCATCTGGCTTAATGTAGTAGTAGGACATGCTCACTCCAAACCATAAATGTAAACAACCCGTAATATCTCAAAAGAGGTACACACTAGTAGTATTTTAGTATATTTCCTTCTAGTTGTGTATACATGTACTTGAGATAGATTTCAAAATTAGGATCATATGATATAAACAGTTTGGAGCTTGTCTCTCTTTAGGCAATCATTCTTCAAAAATATGATTTTTTTTTTACAAAAATCATTCTATTAGATAAATTTTCATAATTAATTTAATCATGGTACATTCTGATTTTTAATGTGTATTTCTCTGATTATCTGTAAGGCTGAGTATTTCCCCTACCTATCTTTCAGCCATCCTGTGTATATGTATTTCTTTATAACTTCTGTTCATATCTTACCCATATCTAAAATGGGTAATCTTCTTATTGGATTATAAAAGCTTTTTATATGTTAAGGATACTAAACCTCTGTCATATTTTTGTAAATACTTAATTTGCCTTTTAATTTATTTACTTAAGTTTAAATTTTTTATAGTCTAATCTATGAATTTTTTCCTTTGTGATAATGTCTACAGTGTTTTGCTTAAAAAACTCTACTCCCAGATCTGGTATTTGCTTCATATTATTCTATTCATTAAAAAATTAATAGCGACCCTCCTATACACACATGCCTTTTGAAACTATAAAGTGTTTAGACTTTATACAAAACCATAAAAGAGGGCACTTGCTTGGTATCCAAAGCTGAAAATGCTGTCTTCAGCCTCCTAACCAGCACTAAATGTTACTAAATCAGGCCTGTTTCTAGCAAAATTTACAAGCAAACTCAGCTGTCTCTTTTCTAAGGAAAATTTCCTGCTGTACAAAGGGTTACCTCTGAACAGTATCTCCATTATTTCACCCATGACTCCATTCCTAATTTTCTGTTTTCTGGCAGCTGCTCTCTGACTTACAAATAATGCGTGTCTTTGTTTAGAGTTCCTTAAAAAAACTGTATATTCTAAATGTGGAAGAAAGCTCAATTTATTTTACTTTGAAACCTGAGAAATCAATAACATGAACCATATGTTAATTATGGAACTTAGTGATAAATAAAGTAAGAAGGTCCTGAGAAACCGTGGTGGTGAAAGTGACGGTAGAATTGAAACAGAAAAGGAAAGAAGTCCTTTCTCTCGGTGTGTGATGCTTTCATAAATCTCTCTGCTTGGGAGGATACCAAAATGCAACTCTTTTCTTAATTCATTCTCATGTAATTTATATTTCACTTTCTTCCCAGTTCCTAAGTGTTTTCGATCAAGGCCTTACAGCAATGATGAGATGCATATCAAGGGCCACTCATACAGTAGCCACATTTAGAACAGATGATATTAAAGATAAAACTTAACCAATACTTTTGTCCTTCTATGTCATTTACTGGCATTCATATAGTTTTGCACTGAAGACATGAATCAACCAATCTTTAATATCTGGTTGAAATATTAAAGAACTTAGGTTTACAAGATAAACTGCCATGATAGGGGTAATAATCATAATAGGGGAATAAGAGTAACATAATGTTTCAGATACTTGTGTTCAACATAATCACATGCTTTTTAAAGAGCTACTTTTTGGGGGGATTGTTGAGGGTTTTAAATTTCTCCTTTTTCCTGAGGATCTATTCAATTAATTCTTCTCTTGTTACCACCCCAACTTATTTCTTCCCTTTCTTGTTCCCCATCTAGCTGACAGGAATATATTTTCAAAGGAGGGGGCAGAAGGAGGCAAGTCCCTTGCCTACAGCCTTTCCACCAAATTAGTTTCAACAAACACTTCAGGTCTTCAGCTATGGGTGATGTGAATTTCTCAGTTCCAGATTTGAACATTAAAAAGTGATATATAAGTGAAATTAAAATGTCAACAAGGAGCACTTCAAGTGTTCATTTTATACTAACCATATCCAAAGAACACCTTAAACTGGGGATAACTGTTTCCAGATCAATCAATATCTGATTGCTCAATGAAGACTTAATTAACCTTTAATGTCAGTTCCCAAACTTCAATCATAGTGCAACTTCCTATGCCCCGTGGTCCCCAATTTCCTGCTTTGTTCTGTTTTAGCTTTCCAATCTAAAAGTGGTATGACTATACTAGAATAGAATGATAAATATTTCTTTGGTTTTGTCCAAGAAAGGAAAAATGAACAAGTATGGTTAGGGACAGCAGAGAGCAGTGGTAAATATAAAAAACAAAGCTACTAGCTTGTATTTGTGGAAAGCTCAGAATGATAGCTGGGAGAAATTCTGAGCACTAATTGTTTCTAATACATGGGCCTCCAAGAGAGTACCTGGATACTGTGCTTGACACTGGTGTCAGTGCTAAGAAACTATCATCCACCTAGTTTTCACACGGCTCTGCTTCCTTATCTATAAAATAGGGTTAGGAATTCTGAACCAGGGATACTTACTAAACTGGTAATAGCTTACAAATTTAAGACCACAGAGAACTGTGAAAACATATGTGAAATGAAACAAAAAGCATCTTTCAAAGTCAGATCATGATGTGTCATTAACATTTTTTTTTTAAAGAAGATTTCAGGCTGCCTTAAGAATTCTAGTTAGAATTCTCCTATATTCCTAATTGTCTTCTCTTTAATGTATATTAATGAGTTAGCATTTGTCAACTGGACATCTTAAGGAATAAAACCTCAGTTTTAAAACAAGTGTTGTGTTGGGGCACCTGGGTGGCTCCATCGTTTGGGTGTCCAACTTCAGCCTAGGTCATGATCTCACAGATCCCAAGTTTGAGTCCTGCTTCAGGCTCTGTGCTGACAGCTTGAAGCCTGGAGCCTGTTTCAGATAATGTGCCTCCCTCTTTCTTTCTGCCCCTTCTCCCCTCATGCTCTGTCTCTTTCAAAAATAAACATTAAAAAATTTAAAACAAAACAAAAAAAGTGTTGTGGGGGTGCCTAGGTGGCTTAGTTGATTAAGTGTCCAACTTCGGCTCAGGTCATAATCTCCTGGTTTGTGAGTTCGAGCCCTCCATTGGGTTCTGCACTGACAGCACAGAGCCTGCTTGGGCTTGGGATTTTTCGTGATTGTCCCCCACTCTTCCCCTCCACTTATGCTCTCTCTCAAAATAAATAAACAAACTTTAAAAAAAGTGGGTGTATGAGCGACTTTAGTTAAATGCCACACCTGACTTCACCTGGACTTAGATCTGAACCTTCTGGTTGCTGGGGTTACCCATGCACGGCAAGCAAATACTCCAGAGGTTTGAGTCATCTGAGAATGTACTCCATTCCCCATTCCAGTCCTGTCCTATGTCACACAGGAAGAGAGTATTTTTTAAACTGTAGTTGTCCATAAGCATCACACGAGGGTACTTATTAGAAACTGCCTCCCAAGATTCGAGATTTGTTTGGGAAATTGGTTAGGGCAGGACTTTTGTTTTAAATGAACACTCCAGGGCAGTGGTTCTGTAGGTGATTCGTGACCACACTTAGAAACACAGAGCATCACGCTTACCTAATGTAATTACCCTTTATTAGATGGAACTTATATTTTGCAGAATTTGTTGGGTTTAGTATATTTTCCAGGCATCTAAATTATTAGGCTTACCACCGTATTGTACTAGCCAGAGTTTTTAGGATTAGATTTATACTTGACTATTTCTAATATTTAAGGAATTATCTTTAACTTCCTAACATTTCAAGTGTCACAGTACCCAGATGATTGGCATCACGCTCTGATTTAGATAGGTAAGCCCAAATTTAGGTCAAACTCTCCTTATTAGATATTCCACTGGAGTCAATCTTTGAAGAACTTTGCTCTTTGAGAATGATGATGAGGAAGAGCAGAATGAGAAGACTCAGAACAATTATTCATACACTGGAGGTATTTGATTCTTATGACTGCCTCTATAGGGCTTTCAGGTTTTTATGACAGAAGTGTTTGTGAAAGCAGTATTCATTCAACAAATATTTACTAGAGCCAAGAAAGAGTTTTTTTAACTGCAGTGAAAGGATTGATAGATCCTTTCCACCTTGCTTAGGAATGAGGAATAAAATACCACCTTAGATAACTCTTGGCTACCTTTTCTACAGGCCTTTCACTAATTCAAAATATAGTAATTGTAAATTGTTAGCAAGTACTCTAGAAGAATGGTCCTTTCTTTTTTCAATTAAAACAATTTTTTTTTAACATTTATTATTTTTTTGAGAGACAGAGAGAGACGTGTGAGCGGGGGAGGGACAGAGAGAGGAGGATACAGAATCCTAAGCAGGCTCCAGGTTCTGAGCTGTCAGCACAGAGCCTGACACGGGGCTTGAACTCACAAACTGTGAGGCCATGACCTGAACATAAGTTGGATGTTCAACCGACTGAGCCACCCAGGCATCCCTTAAATTTTTTTTTAATGTTTATTTATTTTTGAGAGAGTGAGAGAGACAGAACACGAGAGGGAGGAGGGGCAGAGAAACAGAGAGGTAGACACAAAATCTAAAACAGGCTCCAGGCTCCGAGCTGTCACCACAGACCCTGATGCAGGGCTCAAACTCACGAACTGTGAGATTATGATTTGAGTTGAAGTCAGACGCTTAACCAACTGAGCCACCTAGGTGCCCGAAGAATGGTACTTTCTTAACTTCCAAACTCTGTAATGCATATGAGTATCTGAGATTTCTGGATAAGAATGATACAAATCCAAATGAGTAAGGAAAGGAGAGTGTTTATTTTAATTAGATTTTTAAGAGTAACTTAACTCTTTGAAGCTGCTACTTTTCCCAGTGGGGATGGGGAAGAACTTTTGCACACGGTGCTGATGAGATCTTTATGGAAAATTTATCTTCAAATTAAAAAAAAAAAGGTGTAACTATTGAATTGTCTTTTAGATATATCTCCCTGGGAGATGAGAATAGGGTCGAGGATTAACAGCATCAATCACTGTCTTCATTGGACTTCATTTCCCAGCTTTCACATAAAATATATTTAACAGAATCCAACATTGAAAGAGGATAATATCTGGAATTTTGTTAAGTCAGTACTATATGAACAGAGAAAATGCTCTATAGTTCTAGCGGAGATCGGTTATTGGTTTTAGACTATGTCCAAACCAAGCTGATAAAAGCAAATCCTTAGTTACAATATGGATAATCCCAGTGTCCTTTCCCACCATAAAGAGCTGTATGTGAAAGCGAAAGTGGATATGTGGAGACAGGACATATTGTATTAACTTATTTTTCTAGGCATGTATGTATGCATATTTACTTATAAATATAAAATCTATCCCTGAAGTACAATTTACTCACTGTACAACAGGAATATTGATTCCTACATTTCAGAATTAGAAGGTTGATAAAGTAAACACCATAGTATAGTTATCAACATGTATTTCTGAGTGTCCCTTATATTCTAGACGGTTGGCTGATACTGGGGATAAGTGCAATAAACTAAACAGAGCCCTGACTTCAAAGCTTTTACCTTCCAGTTGGGAAAGATAAGTACCCATAAAAAATGAATGAAATAATTTCAGCTAAGTGTTATGAAGAAGGTGAAATAGGATAATGTAGGAGGGAGAGGCATGGAACATTCCAAACAGCATGAACAGTCAGCACATACACTGAGCTGGAAGCACAGGGAAAGAACAGAAAGAAAGCAGGTGTGGCCAACGAACAGTGAACCAGGAGCAGGGTGGAGGCAGATTGTAATCTGGAGGGTGTAGGAAGAAAGAGCCCTAGATCATGTAGGACTTTTGGTTTTATTCTACAGGTCATAGGAAACCACTGGAGAAAAGTGTTAACACTTTGGTTCATGTTTTAGTAAAGTCCCTCTGGTTGTTATAAAGAGGATGATCTATATAGCACGCAAGACTAGAAGACAGTGTGCTGAGTTAGGAAGTGGGTTTGATGGGTTTGACTAGAGCTTTAGCAATAAAGATACTGAAAACTAGTTGGACTGGGGATATTTTGGGGGGATAAAGCCAAAAATACGTGGATGAAGATTAGATTGGATTAGATGAAGAAACTGAAGGAAAGCAGGAAGTCAAGAATAATGTCTAGGTTTGGGGTTCAAACAATGGGGCAGATGGGGAAGGCTTCAATTGGAAAGAGAATTCTTAGGCAATCTTTTGGTGATGAGATATCAAATGGATGACTGACTATAATGTATTTAGAGCACAGGGTAGAGGTCAGGCTACAGGATATATGATATCTGAAGTCTGGGCTGAGTGACATCACCAAACCAGAAAGTACAGACAGTGAAGAAAAGAGGGCTGGGGGAGAAGCCTTGAACGTTCCAACATTTAGAGGAAGAGAGCCAGAAAAAAGACTATAACAAGGGAGCTTAGGCACGTGCTAAATTTAGATGAGGAATATCCCTCCTCTATGCAGAGCATCACTTTGCTATGTGTCACCATGGTGATACAGACTGAGTATACAATGCCTGCAACTTTTTAATGGGCTCTATAAACAGATTCAATGCCTAAGGTGAAGAAGCATTTTCTAAAGAGATTCCAACTTACCTGTTATTAGTTTGATCAAAGTGTCACATGCTTACTTTAGTGAGTCAGTATTATTTATTTTAGTGAGTCAGTCTTAAAGTACCTTTAGAAAGACACCAGCTTTTTTTTTTTTTAACCTCTATTTCCTGTTAGGCAAAAAAAAAAAAAAAAAATCCAAACCACTAAATAATTCTGTTATAGTCTGTTATTACATAGTTTCAGATAATCATGTATTTGCATAATTCTGTCCTTTTTCTTCTGATATTTTCAGCTATTACAGGGCTTGGGAAATTGCCTAAGTATTTGGTTCTGGGAGAATCCTCAAAATCTAGACTATGTAAATATGTTCTCTCCAAAGAAGTTTCTTGAGTTATTAAAAGTTACCACATACTTATAGCTCATACACTCCATATTTCCCCCTAAATTTGGGGAAAACGCAATGTTGACTCACTTCCTTCTGATGCTCTCTCCTACTGGAGTCAATGGCCAACTGTGGTGACACTCTGCTACTACACTCGGAATGGCTGCTTACCTCTTTCTGATAGCAATAGTGCTGCTGTTCCTCTTAAGAATATCCCAGGGGTGCCTGGGTGGCTCAGTCAGTTGAGCAACCAACTTCTGCTCAGGTCATGATCTCACGGTTCGTGGGTTCGAGCCCCGCGTCAGGCTCTGTGCTGACAGCTCAGAGCCTGGAGCCTGTTTCAGATTCTGTGTTCTCCCTCTCTCTGACCCTCCCCTGCTCATACTGTCTCTCTCTCTCCCTCTGTCTCTCAGAAACAAATAAAAAACATTAAAAAAAAAAAAAAAAGAATATCCCAAATTCTGTGTGTGTGTGTGTGTGTGTGTGTGTGTGTGTGTGTGTATGGAGGGGGGCACATACATATGTAAGGGTGTGGTTTGTGTGAAGAAAACATTTCTTTGGAGTCAAAAGACTATATTCAAAGCTGACTTTCTACAGGAAAAAAATACCAAAACTATAATCTAGGTTGTACTCCTGATGACAGTCCAGATGCCTATTTTTTAAAAAAACTGAATGCCTCCAAGCACCATGGTTGATATACCGTGAATGATGTGCTTTTTTATATGGCATAATAAGGGTTTAGAACGGGCTTACATTGATTAGATGAAACATCATAATAGCCAGTCCTGTAAAATACTACATCAGTGTGGAAGGATAGTGGAACTAAAATAAGAGACTCCTAGGACTCAGGCTGGAAAGAGCCCAAAGCCAGGGATAGAAGAGGGGGCTGGGGCAGAGCTATGCAGAACCCAGGAAAGCGAAGTGTGTGGAGAGTGGGGTGTGGTGACAGTGGGTGATGGGGGAATAGCAGCAGAGGGAAAGGGAATAGGGAGCATAAGATATTAGGTACTAAGAAGAAAATTAACTGTCTGGGAAACAGCACTGGTGAGCCATGAGCCCTGAGTGATCCAACTATACTACAAGAGTGAACTATCTGAAGTTAAACTGCTGTAGATCGAGGCTCATCTTAGAGTGAAAATCAACAACAGCATGACTGGCCTTTGAGGTCCTTTGCAGCAGAACTCGTCTTAATACGACATTCTGCTTTGCTTATTAAAATTAATTTTGTTTAACAGTCCTCTCAGGCATCTTTCACATATGCATTTTCTTTTAAAATTATTTCACGTTACACAAAAAGCAGCATTAAACACTAGGACAGATGTGTGTATGCATGTGTGTTTTAAAAAACATGGTCTATTCAATTAGTCCAGCCATGATATTAGATGGAAAAAAAATGTCCTTCCAGGATCCTTATCGTTATTGTAGAGTATGTGTTCTTTGAATTTCTTGCCTTGTTTTTGGGATCACCTTATTATGCAACATCTGCTCTGAATTTCAAATGTGATAAACAGAGTATGAGTGTCGGTGGCAGATGGCTAATGACCAGCAGCGACAGGGCATTCAAGCCTGCCTTGTTTTCTGAGAAGCGATATTTTCATGTTAATTTGCTCTGTGTCCTGCAAAGATGAGACAAATCACCTGCTCATAATTCAGGCAAAGTGTAGACCACCAGGAGCTGAGAGGGGCAATGGCTTGATTCCTTTCGGGGTGAGAGGAGAGAAGGGTCTGAGAGACTTTCCTCATCTGCAGTTGGAGGGGGACCCATCAGTCACTTTGCATTATGTCAGATGGAGAAAGATGAATCGGCCCTGGGCATCCCATACTGACACCAGAGCCACTGTTTACTGCAATCAGATATTATTCATGAACACAGATATTTCCCAGAGGCACAAAACAGGTGCTATTAAGAGTGTGTGTCAGTCTATGAAGTCTGGGTTTTGTAAAATAAACCTAATAGTATATTTTATCTCCCAATGAAAAGAGTACAACCAACAGAAATCTGTAAGAAACATTCAATTGAAGATAAAATGAAATCTAATTCAAAGAGAAAATGACCCAGACACATAAACCTTGAGCTTTTTGGCCTTCTCAAGCCCTATAGAATTCATTTATCACAGAAATACATAAAAAATTTAATTTTTTACTCCAAGATTGAGTCATACAGAGGGGCCATATGGTCTTGAGATAAAAGAACCCTATTTTATTTTGGAGAGGCAACTGATCTTTTCTAATTGATCTTTCAGTGCCTCGAATTTATACTTGTGAAATTATATTGCCAAATTCATCAGATATGTTACATGCATAGAATGTCCAAAGAATGATACTAAGTTCTTAAAAAGTTTATATGATGTGGAGAAGCCAGATCATATACTAGGAAATATATTATACTATTATAGGCAAGCCTAAGTACCAAGCTCAGTAAAAGAGGGGCATTCCATTTTATATGCATATACATATATGCAGGTGTATATATATATATATATATATATTTTTTTTTTTTTTTTTAAAGGTTGGGGAGAGCATGATCTGGGGAGAAAGGCAGAGGGAGAGAGAAGGAGAATCTTAAGCAGGCTCCATGCTCAGCACAGAGCCCAATGTGGAGCTCAATCTCAAGACCCTGGGATCATGACCTAAGCTGAAACCAAGTTTAGATACTCAACGAACTGAGCCACCCAGGCACCCCTGAGGGCATTCTATTTTAAAAGCCTGTAAAAGCAGATTTTACCTGGAAAGCTCTCCTGATATATATCTTGCCATACAGTTCATTCTCTGGGTAGAGGTTACAATGATTAAAGAACAGAAAGGAGATTTTATTTACAGCTTCTTTCTGATCCCCTCTCATAATGTGGCAGATAAAGGCATGAAAGAGAAAAAAAAACCTGGAAGCCCTTTTTTCTCATAAAGCCCTCATATATGAAAAGTGCTCTATAAGCACAGAGACTCTAAGTTTATCATGAATCCTAAAAAAAACAAGACTATCAATTATTGACTCGTAAATTTAAGCAGCAAGTCCAAGAAAACAGTATCAAATCTAATATAAAAATAAAGATGGCACTGAATTCATCCATAATAAAGAAAATCAAAAGATATCATTCTGCAGTAGAAAAAGGAAAACAAAATACAGCAATGGTTAAGTCTATGAAGCAAAATGTGAATATTTGTTGATATCTGAGCGCAGCAGTCAGCAGGCTCCTCTACACAAATGTCATTATCAGCATGAATGGATGCATCTTAGAAAATCAAGAAGAGATGATGAAGATCTCAAGATGAAGTATGTAGAGGATGTATACATGCATTTATTTATTTTTTTAGAATAAGGTGTACTTTAAAATGTTGGAAAGAACCACTAATGATTTTATTTTATTCTTATGAGCCTCTCAATGGCAATTTTCAGTTCAGGCCTATACCCTTGACCTACCTTGCCGAAGTCTGACATGACCACCACACAGTAAATGCAGGCTTTCCCCAGTGAGTTCACCCAACCACCAACCTTCACAAATACTTAGAGCTTCAGGGGTGCTTTTCTGCCTTTTCTATTTTTTCGTAACAAGTGGTATTTAAATGCATTTGAAAAATTATCAGGGTGCCTAGGTGGCTGAATCGGTTAGGCGTCTACTGGACTCTTGATTTCGGCACAGGTCATGATCTCACAGTTTGTGAGTTTGAGCCCCATGTCGGGCTCTGTGCTGACAGCTCATGGAGCCTGCTTGGGATTCTGTCTCCCTGTCTCTCTCTGCCCCTACCCTACTCGCACGCGCACACACACACACACACACACACACACACTCTCTCTCTCTCTCTCAAAATACATAAAAATAAACTTTTAAAAAAGAAAAAATATTATGTGATCTACATAAAGCAGGTCAAATAAGTCATCGCAGGATCTTTTCTAACAAACATGTTGATAAAAATAGCACTGAACAAAAAGATTTTAGCTCTATAATTTCCAGTCAGGGGCCAAGGAGCATCCCAGTTTTAACCACGTACTGTTCACTTCCTGCAATTTATGTCCTTAGCAGGGACTAGAATACCCTGAACTTAAGTGGATAACAGGTAAACAGTGACACAGAAAACACGGTAGAGGACAGGTAGTTGAGGAAAATTCCTTTAGCCTAAATGATCTTATATGAGGTCTTTTCTTGATTTTCTGTTTTACATCAATTTTGTGTTAAGATTTTCTGCCTATGTACGGTTTACAATCTGTTCTGTTCAGACACTTGTAAGCCAATGTCAATACTAATATCTATGATTTTGAAGAAAATTTTAGAAAATATTTAGGTTCCATAATACAAAGAATCAGCTATATTGTGCTCATTCATAAGTTTTGTTGTTTTTACTTGAAAACACACCCTAAACTACTGAAATAACCACAGAAAATGGGTACCACATGCTTCTGGGTGCACTTTATCTCTTCTCTTATAGTATAAGGTCCTTGAGAATAGCTTCATGACTATCACTTTTGTGTTCTCCAAATGCTAGCACGAAACTCTCTATAAATATTCAATAAATAATTAAAGCAGTATATTCAGAAAAACTCTTTTTACAACAAAACATTCTATATAAGACTCCAACTGTGTTCCCAATAGGTTGTTCATAATAACAATATTCTCTTGATCTAGTTATCTAGTTATTGAGATTTCCTATAACTAAGCCTAGACAATAATGAAACATTTCTGTTCTCTGGCTGTGCACTTCCAAAATTCACTTAACCAGAACTCCGACTAATCAGAACCTCTTTACTTAGCAGATTTACCCTGCATATCAACTCCTAAAAAGAAGTCGATCACAAAAATAAAAGTACAAGCCTTTTTTTTTTTTTTAAATTTTTTTTAATGTTTTATTTCTAGGAGAGAGAGAGACAGCGTGAGCAGGGGAGGGCCAGAGAGAGAGGGAGTCACAGACTGAAACAGGCTCCAGGCTCTGAGCTGGCAGTCAGCACAGAGCCCGACGCAGGGCTCGAACCCACGAACCGCGAGATCATGACCTAAGCGAAAGTCGGACGCTTAACCGACTAAGCCACCCAGGTGCCCCCAAAAGTACAAGTCTTTACTAAAAATAATTTTCTATCATTTGTGTATTTGGCCTAAAACTATACATTAGATGGTTTTATAATGCTTTTAAGTGATTATTCATGTTTTAACTAATGGCCTTAAAAGACCACACACACTCAAATTATTTTAAAAAAACATTTTTATGTTTGATAAGGAAGAAAAGTAGATTAGCATAGCATAGTTCAGAAAATTTTCAAAAGCTAAAGATGAAGACAAAAGAGGTCCTATGACTAGCCTTCAAGTTAGCAAAAATGTTCAATTAACCATTGACATACACATTAACCGCCTGAAATATTTCATAATTTACTATGAAAGCATCGATATATCATTAACCACAAAACAATTCACTTTGTCAAAACCTTCTGGTCACAAGCACTATTTCCCCCTCCCCCACCTCTCCCCCATCTTCTACCATCAATCTTGTCTCAGATACCTCTCCAAACTCCTCTCCTCTCCTCTCCCTCACTTTGGTGATCACCTTTCTGCCTGTTCCTCATCTTATCCTACTTACCCCTGCACCCCCACCCCTAAGAACTCCCTCCAGGCTACCTGGGCAGCTCAGTAGGTTAAGCATCTGACAGCAGCTCAGGTCATAATCTCACAGTTCATGAGTTTGAGCCCCTCATTGGGCTCGCTGTTGTCAGCACACAGCCCACTTCAGACTCTCTGTCCTTCTCTCTCTCTGCCCCTACCCCATCTGTGCTCGCTCTCTCTCAAATTAAAAAAAAAAAAAAAAAAAGAATTCCCCCTAAGCCATTTTGTTTCTGCTCCTGCTTTATCAAACCATAGTTTAGTGCATCACTCTGGCTTATCAACGACTTTAACTACATAATACTTTTGGCAAACCATTCCACTTAGTAGCCTCTAATGCCAGGAGGATTTAATGTGAAGCTCAAATTGCATATGCAGGTGATAATGTATGCTGTGTGTGTGTGTGTGTGTGTGTGAAAATGTGTGTGTATATATAATATATATATATATATAAAATACATATATATATATGGTTATCTTGTTATGCTGCTTAAAGAAATGACTCCCCCTTCAAAATAATTTTGAACTTTGAACTAATCACATCAGAAGAAGCTGATGATTACTTTGACAGTATATATTTAAGATGTTAGAAATCATTTGAAAATAATTTTGAAATAATTATATCTGAAGAAAGGTTGTCACTGTGTCTTATTTATTTAGTACCTATGTGTATAAATCATTGTGTAGGGACTGTCAAGATACAAAGATGAATGAGTAGATACAATATGGATATAAATAATCACAATTAAAGGTAGAAAATATAACAAAGAAGAGATGTATAGAACTAGTGCTGTAAGACAAAGGAGATTGTATCCAGGTGTGAAAGTTGATCAAACACTATCTGGGGTGAGCCAGATATTTAAGCAGATGGGTATTGGTGGGGGAAGCACAGAAGTGGCACTAGAAAGAGAACTACATAGATAGAAGATTATGAACCACACTAAGAGTCTACTCTGGCAGAACATACAGTCCATGAAAAGGGGATATGCCTTGCATGCTGACAAACTTACAAAGTTTTAGACAAACTTAGAAAGGAGAGAACTAAAACCACAAAACTGGAATAGAAGTACAGAGGGAAGAGTGGTACAGGGATGGAAGAGATGAGGACCAAAAACAGATTAAGTAAGGACACCTACATTTAAAGGGCCTTCAAGTTCTTGAAATTGCTCAGGAAGAAATGAGAGCACTACTGAGCATTATATTCTTTTATGAAAGGCAGATGGGAACATAAACTCTTCATCAATCTAAAACCAAAGGAATAAATCACTCAATATGTCAAACTTCCAAATATGTCAGTATCTGACACCACCAACTGGCTCTCACTGAAAGACAAGATAAACTATTTCCAGCCATTCCCTACTATCTAAAATGGTGGTGAATCCCAGAACTCATTTCTCAACAATGAATGATTAGGTAAAGAGACTGTTTAGTGAGGTCACTTAATTCACATAAACAGAACGGTCTTTCATGAAGACCTGCACATGATGTGCGTAGACCTAAAAGATCTACTGCGAAGTTCCATTAGGCAGAACAGAAGTATGACCAACAAAACTTTCTAAGTAGGTTTTTCCATTAGACTTAAAGGAAGAAAGGACATTTGGTCATTACAGCACATGTAGCTTGCTGACGTCTAAGGAGTTTTAAATCATTCCTGAATCCCAAGGGTTTAGGATAGTACGTGGCACTCAAGCTTCCTATAAACGTTTTATAAGTGAGGAAAAAAATGGAGAAAGAAGAGCCTAAAAGGCAGTATTTCAGATTTACATATTATAATTTACATCCTAGAGTCAGTACACAATTATAATATGCAATGTGCTCATGTGTGAACTTTCAAATTACATTCCTCTGAGTCTGTGAATCATCAGAAAAAGACTGAGCTATATTTACAACACTACACCTTCTAAGGTTAGTGCCAGATAATGTATATCTAAATATTTTCCAATAATTTTAGTACGTGTTAAAACTAAAACAGTTTTTTCACAGAACCCTAAAAATAATGAATTAGAATATATCTCATTATATGAACATCGCAGTTGATATATTTAACTATGTATTAAGTTCCAAAAGCTCTAGCTCTGGCAATTTTTTGAAGTAAGCTTTACACCCAATGCAGGCTTTGAACTCAACTACCACAAGATCAAGAGTCACATTCTCTACTGACTCAGCCAGCCAGGCACCCTCATGGCAATTTTCATATGGAAGGAATGTGATTGATTAATAAGCTATAATAGTGTGACTATTTAATCAAGCAGAAAGATGATTCTTGGTACCTTTATGGTTTCAGTGGGCACTCCAGGCTCTGGGACTTTATCCAAATAAGTGGTCAGGTCTTGATCAACATGTTCAAACACTAATGTTAGTTTGGTTTCTCTGTCTGTTCGTGACACTGTGCATACATCAAACAACCTAAAAGAAAAGAGAAAGATGTTAAGTAGGTAGCAATAAGCAAAGAAGTAACTTGTAGGTCTTACATATATCCCGCAATTCGATTGCACAGTAGGTTAAAAAAAGGGGAGGGGCAGCGTTGATCATTCCTTGTGATAATATGTAAGGCTGCCTATTGAGATCTGGTACTTTAATTGCAATATGACATTTAGGAGAGAAATACTTCATTAAGTGATGACAAAATCCACAGCGGCAAAGAGAAAACAACATTTCTAGAGCATAAGAATGTCTGCTTCGAGAGTTTTCTTAGTTAAGACCTTATGTAGAACCTGCCAATAGAGATAGTTTAAAAAACTGCAGCCTAGGAAAAACATGGTCTTCTTAGCTCACAGTTCAAGAACTATTAGAGACAGATTAAGTATTCTTTGGAGATGATGGACTCTACAATGAAGATTTTCTTGGAATTTAAGGTGTTACAATCATGCTTATGAAAATAAGGATAATGAAATGTGGAGAAATTTGGTTTATTTCTAAGACAGACTTCTTATCCTGGGGAAGCAAATCATTTCCCTGGAAAGCACATAAATCCTTGGTTTAAAAATTTCAAATATCACACTAATCAAAACTGAAATTTTAACCTTTTTTTTTTTTTTTGGAGAGAGGTGGTATTTGAAACTACATTTAGTAAGCTACATCACCCTTTAATGATACGGATGAACAAACATTATAATTAAGTCTCGATGGCTAATAAGTCTACAGCTAATTTAAGTTTTAAAGCAAAGCTGTTAGTAGTCAAAAGCATTTTCAAGCCCAAGGACAAATTTTTCTTTACTTTCAGCCACACAGAGCATACTATCTGACACATGAAATGCTCACTTCATGCTTGAATAATTAACCAAACCACCTGTAAACAAGCTCTAAATTTGACAAGAATGTAATATAAATACTAACAAAAGGCTAATAAAATGCTATACATAGTCTTCTCTTTCATTTTTAAAAAACGGAATAAACACACCCTTCAAAGAAACTGACTATAAATGTGCATATAACCCATTACTAAAATGATGGGTTGACTCTCAATTATCTACTTTGTATTTTACCTCTTGAATTTTTTAATGCTGATTTTAAGAGCTGATTCACCATGCCACCCTACTGCATTTCTGGGCTAAACAGGGTCCTTCACAATATTTGGTACTTCTCTGTGAATCTAAATTACCTTTAAAATAAACTAAAGAACACTATAATAAAGTTAAATCTGGTGGGATAAACACCACCATCACCAACCACACACATACTTCACAGCCAGATCCACACTACTTTTTAACTATGGGCAATCTAGGATAAGTTCTACATCTAAACTAAAATCAGTTAAGATCAACAATTTCCTCTCACACTTACCTACTTTAAAATGATTTCTAAGTTTTAATCACCTACTTCTAAACTTGATTTTTTAAATTGAAATTCAAAGTCTTCCCAAAGTTACTCCTGAGTTATTCTAAAAAAAATTATTCTGATAAAGTAAAACCTCCTAATAAATTTATTAATGATGAGGCCATTAATCATATGAGTGCCACACTATGACAAATATGCTTGCTATCATGCATGATTTCGACACCTGGGAGGTTTATCAATAACCCTTCAAGTCTGGCAATGTGAGGCAGCTACCAATTTATTCATAGCCTCCTTTGAACAGTCTTCTCTCCCTTAATCCCACATACTTTGCCAGCTTCACTTTTTCCTTCCTTTTGAAGAAGAAAAAGAAGCTTCTTTCTATATGTCACTTCCATTTTTCTTTTTTAAAAAATGTTTATTTTGAGAGACAGAGAGAGCACGTGCATGACCAGGGGGGAGGGGGGATGCATGACCAGTTGAAAGAGAGAGAGTGAGAGAATCCCAAGCAGGCTCAGCACTATCAATGCGGAACCCAACAAGGCCTCAATCTCATGAACCACAGATCCTGACCTGAGCCGAGATCAAGAGTCAGATGCTCAACTGACTGAGACACCAAGGCACCCCTGCTTCTATTTTTGTAATACAATAAAACCGCAATGATGTACTAAATTCAAATACAAACATGGGAACTGCACCATTATAGCTGTGTTTCTTAAATATTACTTTAAAAATATTTTCCACTATAATTAATACATTTCCTTCATGAAAAAAATATATTGTTTATCATTGTCTCAGGGCAACATTGATTTTAGTAACTCCAGTTCTTAAAGCACTTATAGTCTGTAATTGACAAGGACATATTGGAGAATAAAATGATCATAAAACACTGCTGAGCCAAAAGGTCACCTGCTTCCAAACCGTTGTTGGTTACCTAACAGCCGTGGCAGTATGTTACGTTGCTTCACTTTACTGAAACCATGTTTTCAAACACTCTTTGTATGACACAATTCAAGAATAACATCTAACCCACCCAAATTATTTTCCTCAATGTTGTCTCACTCGTCAAGATATAAAGACTCACTGATGGCACCTGCAGTGATTGGACTCCACACGTGAGAGATGGGCAAAGATGAGATCATGGAAGCCACTGCCAAATGCTGTAAAATCATAAACCATGGAGAAAAGGCACTAATTTTAATTGGCAATTGCTAAAATGTGGAATTTTAAAGAGACAAGTGTGACACTGCATAGCGTTTAACATTCCTGTATAAATTTTAATTTATTTTTCTAGGCTACATAAAAATGGTGTTAGGTAAGGTGGCTCATGTAGGTTCAAGGAGAGAATTCTTTTTATTTCTTAAAATGCTATTATTTTTGGGTGGAGGCACTTTCTGAAATAAATTTTTAGCACTTTATTTTATAAGTGGAGATTGCACTTTTCATTTTGTACTAACATTTCTTCCCTACGGATACAATTTATTTTTTAACTTTTTTTTTTTTTTTTTTAGAGAGAGGGTGGGGTAGAGGGGCAGAGGGAGAGAGAGAATCCCAAGCAGGCTCCACAATCAGCATGGAGCCCAATGTGAGGCTCGATCCCACAATCCTGGGGTCAATACCTGAGCAGAAATTAAGACACTCAGGGGCCCCTGGGTGGCTCAGTCAGTTGTATCCGACTTTTGACCTTGGCTCAGGTCATGACCTCACGGTTTGTGGGTTCGAGCATCACATCAGGCTCTGCGCTTAAGGTGTGGAGCCTGCTTGGGAGTCTCTCTCTCCTCTCTCTGTACCTCTCTCTCTCAAAATAAATAAACTAAAAAAAAAAAAAAAATGGAAAGAGTCAGATGCTCATTCAACCGAGCCACCTACGCACCTCTTCCTTAGAGATACAATTCTGACATTCATTATCTTCAAAGCAAAAAGTCATCCTAATAGAAGATTAGCATAGCATATTAACATCCTACTGATAATGGTTACACAAACATGTTTTTTATTGGTCTCCAAACCACGGGGAATGTATTTAACCAAGGCTCTCTAAGCTTCTATTATTTGTATGCAACTCAAGAGACAACCACTTTATCAATTTATAAGGTAATGGTCATGATCAGGGTAAATGATACCCTTCCAATGAATGAATATATGCCAGTTATTACAGAGGAAATTTAGAGACCTATCTAATTACCTAGAGAATCAAATTAAAATGAAGTATTCAGAAGGTAGCCCATATAATGGGCACAATCTAGATGAACTTAGTCTAAATTTATTCTTCGCTCCTCAATAAAGTACAGTGACTACAGATACATATTCCACAGATGTAATGATTTTTTTCCTTTGGTCAGTGCAGAAAAAGAATAATTTGTACTTCCAGAAGTACCTTTATCTGTGGTATCTGTGAAGAAAGGCTTCCTTTTATTCGCCTTTGTCTTGTTTTGAATATATAATTCATAGGCTTACAAAATTTTCTAATGGCTACATTTAAGCTTGTATTTTCATCAGGTAACATTTGAGAGGATATTTTTAATTTATAGGTTAAGTATTCTAAATTCACTGTTGGCCAAATCATCAGTAGTGGATAGTTTTCTTACAGACAGTGATTCTAAACACAATGAGTAGATAGATGTCTGCTAGCTCTAATCAATAGGTTACACCTCCTGTCCTTTCCTCTAAATTTGAGAACCACATACTACTTTATTGCCCATGGTCTCAGGAAACAGACTACAAAGAATTACTGGAAAGAAAAGAAATATAGCATCAAATTGGTCCTTTTTTTCCCACCAAAAGGCCAAAACATTTTAATGGCTAAGTTTTCTTAACTAGAAAGCAACATGGGTTTTTAGAAAAGTGACTGATTTAGTTGAAGGGAGAAAGCAACAGGTAACATAGTATTTTCAAAAAGTGTAACAATTTTATAAAGATTATGTAACAATTAATGTTGCATATGCTTTAACTCAGGAAATAAAATACAGGTCAGTCCATTATGTACATATTCTTCATCTTGGCCAAGAGGTCTTCTGAGCTTTCACCAGAATCTTCTACAGTTACCTCAGGTACAGAATCGTCTTGCTTTTTGGGAATTGTAGATGTCACTGTAATTCCTTCAGGTAAGTCAGGAACTGGACCTGAAGAATTTCCTCTTATGAAACTTCAAATATCAATTCAATACCTCACTCAGTGTCTTCGTGTATTATCTCTTCCTCTTCTTGAACAACCTCCTGTTTGGGCAGTTCTGCGACCTTTTTCTTATATTCTTCCTGCTGCCTTCAACAACTTCTTCTTTTTTAAAAATATTTTAAAATGTATTTTATTTATTTATTTTTGAGAGAGAATGAGAGCACAAGTGAGCAAAGGGCAGGAGTGGGGCAGGGGGGCACGGAGACAATCCCACTAGATGCAGAACCTGGATGTGGGTTCCAGCTCACCTGAAGTGGGGCTTGAGCTCATAAACCTTGAGATCATGACCTGAGGCAAAGTCGGATGCTGAACCGACTGAGCCACCCAGGTGTCTGGCTTCCAGCAATTTCTGTCAACACACTGAGGATATAGATTCACAGACATAGTAAGAAAACAGCATCTTGCAATGCATTTTATCCAAGGCAAAAAGTAACAGTACCAAAGTTTAACAAAAACTTTAACTCATTTTGTACCTAGATCCCAGCCACCACCCCCATAGTGGTAGGAAGACTGGCTGCACAAATACCTTCTCATTTCAAAACCTTTTCACCAATATATGTAACAATGGTAAGTGGTGGAACACATGCCCAACAAGCAGAGTCCCCAGGAATGAGGAGTTGTATATGCTCTGAATCTGCACTTCCACTGGCCCCAGCCTCCATCCAGGTTTGCCCAAGTGTTGTGTTGACTGTCATCCGAGCTTCAAAGCTGGCCACACAGCTGAAAACTAGGTCAATTGGTATGCTCTCTACTAATACACCATTACTTATTCTATCCATAAAATGTTTTTCTGCTATGGTAATCTTTGGTTGTATACTTCAAAAAGAACATCTGGATTAATGTTCCTCAAAGTATATTGTCTTGCTTGGACTTTACTTAATTCTGCTTGATGACGCTGGAAGAAAGGTCTATTCATACTGGCCCGTTCAATAGTAGCCACTTAGCAATGCCACACCTTGTCAGCGTTTCTGCAGTCACATGACCTACTCCACCAACACCTACTATTGCGACGGCAAAAGTAGAGATTTCCTCGCAGTCTTTCAATTCCCACACGTTTCAATGCCATCATCGGATGGCGGTCGCCAACGGTTGGAATCCGTCACTTCTGGGCCCAGCTTCTGGAGGAAAAGGCCGCTCACCCCCCGCCACAGCTCCTCGACCCACTGTGGTAGCTCCACGGACTTGGCCATGGCTGGCACAGAGGAGAGGGCATGGCTCTGCCAGGTGTCCGTCACTTGCACAGGCCTCCCACGGTGCTGAGAGACGGGCCATGGTCATCTGTATCTTTCCAGCCAGTTAAGGTGATAGTATAATTTTATTTGGAAAATGTAGCCTATTACTTTCTCCTTAGAAATTCCCAAGTGACATCAAGGCAAGTAGTGGTCCTGGGAGGACCTAGAGGGATACAGGCCTTTTTTGGTTCCAATGCTGGCAGCCAACATCCTACAGAGCCAGGACTCCAAAGAAGACATTTTGGGAAATACTGCTCTACACCAAAATACAAAACTCTGACTTGTTTAGTGAACATTATCACTGTAAAAAAAATAGGTTATATTAGTCATAATGTATAGGGAAATGCATTCTGAAGCAATAATTATAAATACAGGTATACCCAATTTTCAAAAGTTTGGATTATACCACTTCACTTTAAGAAAAGTCCTACATTAGTTATGCCTGTTTTCACTAACCAAAGAAATCTGAAGATTTTCACTTTTTAAAAAAATATTTGTTTATTTATTTTGAGATGGACAGAGTGCAGGAGAGAGGCAGAGAGAGAGGGAGAATTCCAAGCAGCACTGTCAGCACAGAGCCTGATGCAGGGCTTGAACTCATGAAACTGAGATCATGACCTGAGCCGAAATCAAGAGTCAGAGGCTTAGCCGACTGAGCCACCCAGACGCCCTGAGGAAAAAAGGAGAAGAGTGAAAATAGCATTCAATATTCGTTTTGTAGTGAGTCTTAACAGAGGCAGCACGGGCCCCAAATAGTGAGAGGGCACCCCCAAACTCTGTCCTCACTACCATACTCAGCTTCTAGGCATCAAGCTACCCTAGTTTTGAATTGTGAGAGCATCTATGCTTTATCTCGATTTAGTCTGTGTATCCATGAGCAAGATGTGTCCTATGGTATCAGAAAAGCAGAGAAGAGGTTATTTTATGGGTCTGGGAGCACTCAAAAAAATTTCCATATAAATTAATGGTAATTGCTTCTTCACTTTACACCACTTCAGCCTACAAAAGGTTTCATAGGAACAGGCTACTTTCAAATAGCAGGAAAAGCCTGTATTCATCTTAGGAATTTTAGAACATAATATTTATGACGCTTTTTTGTCTACAATGACTCCCTCTGGAATTACCCCAAATCAAATAAATAATAGTCACTGTGGTGGGCAATAAAGAGAACATAGATGTTTTAATATAACAAATAAGTCTCACATAAAGCAACTGAGCTAAACAAGAACTGAAATCCCTGGTATTTGGCAGGAGGTTAACAATCTGTAATATATTTATATAAATCAATGAGGAATGTGGCCAGGCTGCCTATAACCCCTACACTTGCAAAACAAAAGAGCCAGACAGGTCGGAACATTTGAACATAAACACTGGAAAATAACTTCAACTGTATGATTTCTTGTGTTGACCAACATCTTAAGAGTTTCTAAAACTTTTTTTTTTTTTTTTTGCTATTTAGTAAACTGACAAAAGTGCCATTTCAACGACTGCATGACTACACTTCCATAAGAGAAATATATTCACACTGTGCTGAATATGAACAAAATATCTCTGATGACTTTTAGAGGAAATGAAAACTACCATTCAATATGTATCCATTAGAGCTGTGCTTACTGTGAACCAAGCGAATGTTCAAAAAGTA
The DNA here is from genome assembly GCF_003009895.1 of Hyaena hyaena. Lineage (NCBI taxonomy): Eukaryota > Metazoa > Chordata > Mammalia > Carnivora > Hyaenidae > Hyaena > Hyaena hyaena. The sequence goes on from NW_024081158.1 coordinate 474,038, forward strand.
GAAGTGAAAAGTGGTTTTCGGCATTTACTAAGTCTATGAATCCAGTTTAGCTATGCAAAAGGCAATCCAAAAAAGGCACATAGGTCATTACCATTTCACAATTAAGTCAGCCAAGCCCCTAACTATCCCATAAAGTAAGTTCTCTCCCTGTCTCTATTGTCCTGACCCCTCAGCTGCAGGGCAGAGAGCAAGCACTGCGGTCCCAGCACAGCTCTTAGCCTTCCAGCTGTCCTAGTGATGTAATTATCTCATAACAAAATATCTCTGTGAATTAACTCTGCATCCTACCCATTGTAATTCTTAATGACTGCTTCCTGTTCATGTTTTCCATTTAACTTGCTATTCTGGATCTATTGCATAGGCAAGTTGCCTTCATCTAATGGATGGGATTACATCCAATAGGTTTGGGATTTCCAAAGATTACAATTTACAAAGGTCTCCCAAACAACATGCTTTGTAAACACAAGCCCTGCCTTTCTGGTGTGGTTATAATAAAAAGGGAAATCTGCATTATTTGCTGTGATTAAACTTTGACCTATCACAGGAAGTTCTAGGAGGATTTTTTTCCTGTTGCTTTTTTTTTTTTTTTTCATACTCTTGAATGTTTGGACATCAAATAGTTCAAGAGCTGAGAGATGTCTGGCAGAGCTGCCTAAGGGCCCTAAACAAAAATTTTTTTGAACTACAGCCAGTCTTTGGAATTGAGAAGTATTCTTTTTTATCTCTCTTTCTCTATAGTCCACGAAGCACATTCTATGCCTATAGCTTCTTGCATGGACCCAATTTACGTTCACGCATCCCACTTGCCCTACATTACTGGGTCCTTGCCAGAGTGTTCTCCTTTTACTCATTAAATATGGACTGTGTGTGCACTTGTTCTAAACCAACACTGAATGGTGTAACTCCAGAGGTATTTGCCACCAACAATAATCAGCATGCTGCCAGAAGGAACTTGCCATTTCAGCAGCATCCATAAACATTTATGAGCACCTACCATGTGCAGGTACGGTACTAAGTTTTAAAGATTCCAATACATCTAAGATGGGTACTGTCTGTAAGAGTTTTACTATCTAGCCACGGAAGAGAAGACGGACATATAAAACCCTAAGTAATGACGTATGGCTGTGTATTAATTCCAAATAAAGTCTATAAGTATAACATGAAACTTTATATAACACATCAAAGCAAATCATTCTATGTGCTATTACAGTAGACATCTGTGCTGTCTGCCTTTCCAACACCTATTACCTCTTCTATAAACCATATCCTCATTTTTTTTGAGGAACCACTCCTACTCAGGCAATATGGTTTTGGGGGCATGAGCACAACATGGCATGTAACCTGACTTGGACAAAGAGAGTGATAATGACTGATTCAGGGATGGACAGGACCATGTGAATCAGTCCTAGGACTTTTACTGTAACTTCTGCGAGGGTAGAGCTCTCTTTATCTGAGATTACCAAACTGGCAACATTTAAACCCGCAGCTGCCGATGGCTGTCATTGCCACCACTTTAGTGAGCATACCATGGACTGCAGCCAGCAGGGAATAGACCTAGAGCAGAGAAATGACAGGCAAGAGACTTTGTTTAAGTACTAGCCCTACCTGTGCTTGATATACCCTTGGATTTATTAGTTATGTTAGACAGTAACATCACTTTCATGCTTACCCAGTTTGAGTTGGGCTTTTATTACCAGCAAACAAACAAACAAACAAAAACCAAAAACAGTCCTAAGATGCTTATACATATCTTGAAAGGGTTAAATGATTTTGAAACATCAACATCTGACCTCAAATATGTCTTATATTAGACAAAATGAATTAAGGTCAAGCATATAAACAATAGAAGTTTCCTCTAGGTAAATGCACCAGTCCTGACTTGCCAGGAGAAAATTCACCTTAAATGGTCCCTCCATGAGCATGTCCACTGGGCTGCAGTGGGCAGCCCCAGAACAGACTAATTTATTTCTCTCAAGGAACGATGTGGCTTCCTTTCAGGATTCCTATTTGAGGCTCCTGGTCTGACTAGAGAAATATTTTGTGGAGAAAAAGCAGAGAAAGGCAGAAGAAGACACAGAGATAAGTTCATCGCAAACAGGAATATGTAACCTAGAACAGGAAAGGACTCAGTGGGGTAAGAGGAAGTGAGGAGGCAAGGAGAAGTATTTAAAAATAACACAAAGATACAGAGTTTAATTTAAAGGCTGAATCCAATGCTCAGAAATATGTTCTCCTGGAACCCTCAATTAAGCAACCCCACCACCTATTGCTGAAAAGGGACACGCACAGTAAAGTGGACCCTTGCACAATGCAGAGTTCAGGGGTGCAGACCTCCCTGCAGTCAGAAATCCATGTGTAACTTTTGATTCTTCCAAAACTTAACTTCCAATAGTCTACTGTTGACCGGAGGACTCACTGAGAACACAAACAGTTAATTAACACATGTTTTGTATATGTATTATGCACTATATTTTTGAAATAAAGTAAGCTAGGGAAAAGATAATGTAATTAAGAAAATCATAGGAAGAGAAGATACATTTACAGTACTGTATCAGAAAAAAATCCGCATGTAAGTGGGTGTGCCCATTCAAACCCGTGTTATCCAAGGGTCAGCTGAAATGCCAAATCGTAACTCTAAAGCAGGGAAATCTCTTTGTGTTCATGTTGTTAAATTTAAGGCTACCATAACCTGACAAGGGAATGCAAAGTCAACCTCCTTTACTTATGAAATCACTTGATTCTTTATAGCATTAAAGAGAGTGTTCGTAAGAAAGTTTTGTGGTTCATCTTCTTCCTGTCCATCCTTAGAGTTGCTACTAAATCTGGTCTCAGCTTCTGTCTATATATATGTGGCCACCTAGATCTAGGAGTTAGTATCTTTGCATGCAGTAATCAGAAAATGTTTTACAAGTTACATGGGAATCCCCTAAATGGGGCAAGTTTACAAGATATGATTTGTAGTACAGTAAATATTTTAAACAGAGCAAACAGTAAAACTTGTATATATGGAAACACTGCTACCATATGACAGCACATGACAGCACAAAATTGGTATACTAATAGCTAGGCCCCAAAGCTTTCTGGATGTCCTAATGGGAATATGGGATGCCTTATATTACTGTGCTCAAATTCCAGATGAATTCCTGAAATGGAAATTAAACAATAGAATTTAAACTTCTTTCACAGTCAGTCCTACAGCAAGCACTTCTTAATCTTACCCAACAGTTCTTTAAACTGCTAATGCATTTTGTCTGAATGAAAGGCAGAGAGAATGAGGTAGTAGCATCACTCAGTTATGCTAACTATAGGCTATTACTGGAAAAAGGAAACACTACTTTAGAGCTAAAACAAATGAGGAAATCATAAAAACATAGCTGTTCTCTTACAGGGCAGAGAATGGTAGCAGAGGCAAATATTCAATAAGTGTATTCTAAGTAACTATGCAAGTCAATCTACCCAGAGTCAAGAGAGAGAAAACACAGGTAGCTAGCAGACAATACTGATACTTCTGCTGAGTCCAGTTCCAATACAAAATAGTTTTTTAAGTTCAAAAAAACATAAAGTCAACTCTGTAAAAAGAAGAAACCTGCAAATTGACAAAATTAGGGACTATTACACGTTGATTAGAATAAACCCCATCCAGCAACCCCAGGTACAATGCAGGAATGAGATCCTACTCTTTTACCTGTTGAAGTTCTCCCCTTAAGACTCTATTACCTTACTTTTAGCCTTTTCCTTAGATAACCAGTTAGCTTCAATCAGCCACTTAACATATATAGATAGATATGCTGGTTAAAATAAGGGCCTGACAAGAGGGAATGGATTAAGAGACCTCGAAAACTGTGGCACTGGGTGTGAAGGTGGGGTTCAAGGGCCCCCACATCTTAAGCCCTACTGGCAGGTCAGAGGTTACAGATTAGGAAACTAAAAATAAGCTTAAATTATGTGCCTCTCCACACATGTGTTTATCCTGTTCTCCACGGCACCCAGCATGGTACCCAGTCCGGCATCTAACACACAGCAGGTGTCCAATCACGTTTACCAACTGAAGTAAACTTTTCAGAATTGTAACTCAGGGAAAAGTCAACAGCAAAAGAAAAGAGGGAATCTTCAGAGATATCTCTACAAAAGAAAGCATGACTCTGAGTAAGTCACATCTTGTAACTGGCGGTAAAAGAGAAGACACACTAATAAGCTGCATTTATTACTTAACACTGTTAGTTTGCTCCCAATCTACTACCTAATTCTACGTATGTAGATTTTTGTTGTCCTTACAACAACTCTATGAAATGATGCTCACTTTATGAATAAGGAAACAGATGTATATAAACAAATGTTCACTGAAGCATGATTCATAATAGCTAAAGAAGTAGAAACAACCCAGGTGTCCATCAACCGATGAATGGATAAAGAGAATGTGGTATATCCATGTAATGGAAGATTATTTGATAATAAAAAAAAGAATAAGGTGACGTACATGATGCGTGATATGGATAAATCTTGAGTGGGCAGATTCATAGGGAAAGTAGATTAATGGTCGCCTGGGATTGGAGGTTGGCAGGGCAGGGAGAGGGAGAGAGGAATAAGAAACAACCACTAATGGGTACTGGGTTTCTTTTTAAGGTGATAAAATGGTCTAAAATTAGATCATGGTGATGGTTGCACAGCTCAGTAATAGACTAAAAATCACTGAACTGTTTATACAGATAAATTTGATGGTATGTAAAGTATAGCTCAATAAGCTGTAAAAACAAAAGGAGGAAAGAAATAGCCAGAGAGAGAGGTTTAGAACTTTGCCTAAAGCACAGGACAGTAAGTGGTGGAGACAGGATACCAAGTCAGGCTGTCTGCTTCCAGAGTCGATCACCTAACCATTGTGCAATCCTGCCTCTGTATGTAGGGTAACATTTGGGTCAGAGACCTCTCTCTATGGCAAAGGAGGCACACTGGCTGACAGGAGCTGTGGTAACGCCAATCCACAAATGTCTTTGGTAAACTTAGGTATAGCAATCAATATATGCTTTACACGCTGGGCTGAAAAAAAAAAAATGTTCAGAAAATTCACAGAAAAAATCAAGTTGAAGACTACTGTCCCATCTAGGCCCTCTTACATCTTCTCCTTAACGAGTTAGAAATATAACACACTTCAGTTCACCCAGCAGAGCTAGAAAAAGATATTCTGATCTCAAAATATAAGAGTTAAATGATATTTTTGAAAGCAAAGTCAACAGCTTTGGCTTGAGTCAGAAAGAGTGCTGGATTCTGGAAAACTTTCAACATTCAGTTCTGTCTCCATTTCTGACCTGTAAAAGCCCTGTTCTCCAGCTTTGGGCCTCTCTTGAGGAAAAACGACGAATCAGCCAAAACTAGGCAGCTGTCTGTGCTGAAGACTGTCTGCTGGGTCTTAGAAGAAAACTAACCAAACTTTACCTACACCGTAAGCCAAAAATCTTTCATAATCACATCCTTATGAGGTGAGTAAATTTATCCCAGCACGAATTCAGGTACTTAGGATTAGGTTCTTATCTAATAAAACAACTACTGAAGTTAGTTCCTTTTAAGGAAACGTAAATGACTGTAAACATATGAGAAAACATTAAACTACAGTTGTAACTTAAAGAAACATAAATGAAAACATCAGCGATATACTATTTAAGCCCCTCAAATTGGGTAACAAATTTTTATATGATAAAATGGCATAGCATCTGTGAGGGTTTGTGAAATAGACCCACGTCACTGTGGGAGTACAAATTGGTAAAAAAAACCAAACAAATAAAAAAACACCTTTCTGGAGAGTAATCTGGCAAGACAGATACACAAATTGATAGAGGATTCAGAGTCATATTTATTAAGCATGAAAAGACATTCATAATATATTATTAAAAGAAAACGCAGGTTTCAAAAGCGTATGTCAGTATGATTCCATATATATAAACGAAATGGTAGAAAGATAAATCAAGAGTGGCACTTGGGTGGCTCAGTCAGTTAAGCGTCTAACTCTTAATTTTGGCTCAGGTCATTATCTCGGGGTTTGTGAGTTCAAGAGTCACATGCAGCTCCATACTGACAATTTGGAGCCTGCTTGGGAATCTCTCTCTCTCTCTCTCTCTCTCTCTTTCTCTTGCTCTCTCTCTCTCAAAATAAATAAATAAACTTTAAAAAAAAGATAAATCAAGATACTAACAGTGGTTATCTCTTGGTGATAAGAATACAGAATTGCTTTTTCTATTATTTGCCTACCTAGACTTCCTACAATGAGAACTTACCAGTTTTTAATAAGAAAAAAAATCACCATTTTAAAAACAAGAATTATAAAACCTTCTTTTCTCATTAAAGTTTTCTTCCTTCTATCACTCATATACTTTTCTTCAATCTGCTCCTCTGAGTTACTGAGAAAAATCCTAATCTTCAATCCTGAAACGGCAGTTTTAAAAATTAAGTATGTTAACAACTTAAATTCTTAAATTTGTTCTAGGAAAAAAAAAATGTGTATGCATTACTCCCTCACTGAAGGTATGTGATTTTAATCTTTCTCCAATATGGAGTAATTCCATAAAGAATATGGGAAAAATAAAATTACTTTTCTGATGCCTGGCTGACTGTTAGGTCAAAAGTAACAGAATTACCATGAAATAATAGAGAAACAATGAAAGCTCATGAATTCTTCAAGTTACGTTTATCATGCAAGCTAAGGTAGAATTATGGAATTCTGGAAATATGGGGAGCTTTAGAGATTATCTGGTTCTGTACTTTTATTTTATGAATAAGGAGACACAAGCCAACAGAATGCAGAATGGCAAAGCTAACTAAAAAAAAAAAGATACCTGGGTCTCATGACTAAGAATTCTGTGCCCTTTCTAATACAGTAAAGTATAAGCAACCACAATAATGAATGCATGCTTTTTTTTTTTTAAATGTTTTTTATTTATTTCTAGGAGAGAGAGAGAGAGACAGCGTGAGCAGGGGAGGGAGTCACAGACTGAAACAGGCTCCAGGCTCTGAGCTGGCAGTCAGCCCAGAGCCCGATGCGGGGCTCGAACCCACGAACCGCGAGATCACGACCCAAGCGAAAGTCGGACGCTTAACCGACTAAGCCACCCAGGCGCCCCGAATGCATGCTTTTTTTAAAAGTCATTATAAAATTAACATCTAACATCTTACCTTTCAAAATTAGATCTATTCAAGCAAAATTTCTAGGAACTACTGGGTTAACAACTGAGAAAGGTTCTACATATATATTTTAAGAACACCATCAGGAAACTATACTAAAAGATAAGAAAACAGAATGTAGTTGGAAAAACTGAATGAACTGTTCTATCAACTGCCAAACTCTGACATCTGAAGTTAGGCTATTTTGTTCAGATGTAAAAATGTAGAATACTAAGTTATGATGTAGTATGCCTACAAAATTTTTAGAGTTTGATCTTTGTTATAGGAATATTTCGTATAATAAGGTGACTATTTCATGGCATTGAAAGCAAGACACTCATATCTCTGAAAGAAAATGCAGGTTTCAAGAGTATATGCACTGACCACAAACAGCCTGCTTGGGATTCTCTCTCTTTCTCCCCTTCCCCACTTGCAGTCTGTCTCTCTCATAATAAATAAACTTACAAAAAACCTTAAAAAAAAAAACAACTAAAGGAGATAAGAATGTGTAAGTGTAGGGGCGCCTGGGTGGCTTAGTCGGTTAAGCGTCTGACTTTCGCTTAGGTCATGATCTCGCGGTTCGTGGGTTCGAGCCCCGCGTCGGGCTCTGTGCTGACTGCCAGCTCAGAGCCTGGAGCGTGCTTCAGATTCTGTGTCTCCCTCTCTCTCTGACCCTCCCCTGCTCACGCTGTCTCTCTCTCTCTCCTAGAAATAAATAAAACATTAAAAAAAAAAAAAAGGTTTAAAAAAAAAAAAAAAAAAAAAGAATGTGTAAGTGTAGCTGCAACTACATGTTCTCCAAAGAAGAATTTTTCTTTTGCAAAGAACCAGTTATAAGAGCAACTCATACTGGGCCTCTATCAGGCAACTGAGTGTTCTATGTATGTGAATTTTTTCAATACCTGATTCTTAACCATCTCAAGCCCTCACATTACTTTTAAAAATTAAAGTTTTTGCAGCACCTGGGTGATGCAGTCAGTTAAGTGGTTCAGTGTCCGACTTTTGATCTAGGCTCAGGTCATGATCTTATTGTTCTTGAGTTCAAGCCCTGCATCGGGCTCTGTGCTGATGGCACAGAGCCTGCTTGTGATTCTGTCTCTCCTCTCTGCCCCTCTCCCACTTATGTGTACACTCTCTGTCTCTCAAAATAAATAAAAAAAATTTTAATTACAGTTTTTAATGGAATTTTCTGTAGCATGCACTGAATTTCTTGACTTTTTAAGCACACTATACTGATTCTGTTCTACTAATGGATAATTCATGATCCTTACTGTTATTATGAAATTATGATCATTTAATTCAGCACTAGTATGATCCTTCACGTGAGTGCTTTCTAGGCACAGAAACATGAAGCAAGGCAATCCATACTGAGACATAGTACAAATTGAACTTTCAAAAAGCAAACAAAAAAAGAATCTAGAAAGTAGCAAGAGATAAGCTACTCACCACCTACAAAGGAAACTCAGTAGGATTAATAGCCCATATCTCATCAGAACCCGGCGGGGGGCGGGGGGCGCAGAAGGCAGTTGATGACAAATATCAAGTGCTGAAATAAAAAACTGTTAACTGAGAATTCTATATCCAGAGAAACTATCCTTCAAAAATGAAGGTAAAATCCAGGCATGCTCAGATAAACAACAGCTACAGAAGTCTGTGGCCAGGAGACCTGCCCTAGAAGAAATGCTACAGGGGGTCGTTCAGGTTGAAATGAAAGGGCACAAGAGAGTAAGTCAAAGCCACACGAACCAAGTAAGAGCACTGGCAAGGGTAACTAACTACACAGGTAAACATAAAGAAAGCCAGTAATATTGCAGTTTGGTTTGGAACTCTTTTTTTTCCCTAATATAGTTAAAAAGACAAATGCATATGGCAATAATTATAAATCTACAATAATGGCCACATAACATATAAATAAAGATGAAATGTGTGAGTATCATAGCATAAAAGGGGATGGACAGAGCTATACAGGAAAAAAGGTTTCAAAACTATAAAAGCTAAGTCAGTATTATTTCAAATTAGACTGTTCATTGTAATTCCCAATGTCACCACTAAGAAATTCTTTGTTTTCAAACTATCTTCATGTCCTGAGAAGTATTTTCTTGAATCTCCTCTCTGACCTATCATTTATGAGCCCCTAGAGTGAGCCTGGGACTGTACCTGGGATTTGACACATGCAAACCCACTGAATTCTTTCAATATTCCTTTTAAGTGGGTACAATTATTATCATTTTACAGATGAAAGAAGCTGAGATAAACAGTAATTTGTCCAGAGTGATCCAGAACTGTAAGACACACAACCAGGATCTCAATTAGAACCTTCACATGCTTTTTTTTCTCCTCTTTGATCTGTACCTTCAGTATTTAGAATCTCATGGTCCCTATCTCTTCTTACCCAATGTACCACTGCCACCTCTGCAACATAGCCAACAACAAATCATAATTATCTCCTTCATGGCTAAGACTTCAGATAGCTCTAAAGGCTACACAATCTACAATAAATCTCTCCAAAACAGTTCTCTCCCCAAACTCCACATCAGTCACCTCTGGGACAACTTCAACCAATACTCTGAACATCTCAGTATCTAGAGCAGAGCTCACCTCCCTTGGTAACCACACCACCATCCAACCAATTTTCTAATCCCAGAAACCTTCAAGCAATCTTAGGTTCTTCCCTGACCCTTACATCTAATCAATCAGCAACTGCACCACCTAAATACTTCTCCATCCACTGCTACTTCCTGAGTTCAGGTACTCATCATCCTTGCCTAAATGTCTATGAAGGGCTTTCATCCTGTTCTCTGCTATACTCAGACCTCACTCTAGTCAACAAACCTTCCACAGTGTACATCTGATCATAATACCAAACAAATGCATTCCGCCAACAAACATTTATTCAATATTTGTTATTTTCTAACTTTGTGTTGGGTGCTAGGGATAGAAAGATCAAGGGATAAAATACATTTCCTTAAGCTGTTCAGAGCCTAACAGGAAGGCAGCTATAATGAATATCGATTAATCTGGAAATGCTGAGGTAGAGATATATATAAGGGACTTTAAAAGCAATAAAGAAAGGCACTTAACTCCGACTTGTAGGAAAGGGTTTGTAGAGGAAGTGACAACTGAACTCAGACAGGGGTTACCCAAGAAAGTGGTAAAGAAAGGGCATTCAAAATCAGGAGAAAGCGTGAACAAAGGACAGCAAGAAATCCCACTGGAGGAAAACCTTGTATGCCATAAGGAAATCTAAGCCCACAGTAAATGGATACCTACTTTTGATTTTTAAGTAGCTCATTCTGATGGGCATGGAGAAGAGGGGAGCAGTGGCAAGAACACCAGACAGGAGACTGCTGCAGTTGCACAGGGAAAATAAAGAGGGCCTGTCCTAAGGAATTGGCAGCAAGGACGGAGAGGAGAGTACAGATTCCAGAAATATTTAGGAGGTTGAATTGGCAGGACTTGCTAAGTGTCTGAATGTGGCGGGGGTGGAGGGATGAGGAAGGAGGAGAAGCCAAGGATGACTCATAGGCTTTTGACTTTGGGGACTTGGTGCCACCCCATGAGATACAGCAGTGTTCCCAGACCCTTGGTTTCCAGGGAACTGTAAAATTTCCAACAAATTTTGGGCTCTGACAGAATGTTGTCAACTAAAGACCTAAATATACCCTACCGTCCACTATCAACATCATTTCATTAGAAAAAAACACATTTTAACGCCCAAAATGTAAACAGATTTCACTTTCTGAAAAATTTACCACAGGGCCCTTATTTTTCTAATTTTATCACAGATGATAGAAAATTAGTACCAGGCCTCAGACCAAAACTGAGAAGCTCTGAGATGGAGATATAGCAGAACTCCGTTCAGCAGTAAGATGATGAAATGAGGGCAGAGGAGAATATACTCCCTGCTCTCACTAACTCCCTAGCCCTAAAGAGATGTCTATCTCATATGAAGGGTTATAAAGGAATTCCAGAATTATGGAAACCCTGTAGAAGAGGCACTCAGATGTGCCTACAGAGTAAGTGGCTGGGGAGCAGAATCTCTAAGGATGATCTGGAATTTGCCAGATAAACAAAGGAAGTTTGGCATGGCCTGGGTAGAAGAAACGGCATGTCCCAAGGTATGTAGGTATGCATGAAAATTCATATTTGGGGAATTGTGGATAGTCTGGCATGACTTGGTGATTATCTTGGAAAATGGCAAGAGAAGAGCTGGAAAAGTACACAGAAGTGAAATTATGAAAGGGGTGGTAATCCAGGCTAACAACTCTGGAAATTATCTGTTGAGCACTGGGAAGAATCAAAGGATGTTCCAGTAGGCAATGCTATGGTCAGATTTACCACCTGAAAATACCATTCTGACTGCAGAAGAGAAGTTGGACTGTAGGGGAATAAAACTGGAGGTGAGGAAACCAAGTTCAAAGTGTCTGCAAGAGCCTAGGTAAGAAATAAAGACAGATTAAAACAAGTGGAGCAGTAAAGAGAGAGACCAGTACAACTAGTACTCCCAAAATTGATCAAAAGCTTCAGTGCAATCCATAGCAAAATCTCAGGCTTCTTGGAGAAACTGACAAAATGATCCTAAAATTCACACAGAAATGCAAGCGGCCCAAACAGCCAAAATAATCTTGAAAAAGAAAAAGTTGGGGGGCTTCTCGATTTTAAAACTTACTATATGCTATAGTACTCAAGACAGCATGGTACTGGCATAAAGGTAAATATATATAGATCAACAGGATACACTTGACAGTCCAGAAATTAGCTCTCATATTTATGCTCCACTGATTTTCAACAAGTTTGCCAAGACCATTCAATGGGGAAAGGACACACTTTTCGATGAATGATGCCAGAATATCTAGATATTCACATGCAAAACACTGAAGTTGGACCCCTACCTCACACCATACATAAAAATTAACTCAAAATGGATCACAAATCAGACTGTAGAGCTAAAATTATAAAACTCTTTACAAAACAACACTAAGAGTCTATCTTCATGACCTTGAGCTGGGCAATGATATCTTAGATATAATACCAAAAACAAACAACAGAAGAAAGGATAGATAAATTGGATTCATCAAAATTAAAGCCATTTGTGTTATGAAGGACATCATCAAGAAAATGAAAGGACAGAAGCACCGGGGTGGCTCAGTCTGTTGGGCCTCTGACTTTTGATTTGGGCTCAGGTCATGGTCTCGCGGTTCATGAGTCTGAGCCCCACAATGGACTCTGTGCTGGCGGTGCAGGGAATGCTTGGGATTCTCTCTCTCTCTCTCTCTCTCTCTCTCTCTCTCCCTCCCTTTCTCTCTGTCCCACCCCTGCTTTTGCTTCTCTCTCTCTCAAAATAAATAAATAAAAATAAAACAAAAAGACATTCTGAACAATGGGACAAATTATTTGCAAATCATGTATCTGATAAGAGACCTGCAGCCAGAATACATAAATATATATAATAATATTATTATAATAATCAATAATAAACAATAAAATAATCAATAATAAAAAAGACAACCTAATTTTAAAAAGGGCAAAGGTTGTCAAATACATTTCTGAAAATAAAATAGAGTAAAATAAAAATGGGCAATGGATTTGAATAGACATTTCTCTAAAAATATAATGAGGGCCAATAAGCACAGAAGATGTTCACATCATTAGTCACTAGAGAAATGCAAAGCAAAACCATGAGATACCACTTCATATACACCAAGACTGCTAAAATTAAAAAGATAATAAACAAATTATTTACAAATTGTAAAGATGCAGAAAAAGTGGAACCTTCATATATTGCTATGGTAGGGATGCAATTAGGGGTGGCCACTCTGGAAAACAGTTTGGCAGTTCCTCTAACTGTTCAGCATAGAGTTACCGTATGACCCAGCAATTCTACTCCTCAATATACACCTAAGAGAAATGAAAACATATCTCCACACATAAACTTGACCAGGAATGTTCACAGCTCCATTATTCCTAATAGCCAACAAGTGAAAACAACCCAAATGTCCATCAGCTAACGAATGAATAAATAAAATGTCATATAGATACAGTATCATTCAGCAAAAAAGAATGAAGGACTGATACATGCTACAATGTAGATGACTCTTGAAAACATTATGCTAAGTGAAAGAAGCCAGTCATAAAAGACTATATATTATATGATTCCACTCATGTGAAATGGCTAGAATAGTCAAATCTATAAAAACAGAAAGTAGATTGGAGGTTGTCTAGGGATGGGGTTTCTTGAAGGGGGAATGAAACGTTCTAAAATTAGATTATGGTATGGTTACATAACTCTGTGAATATACTAAAATCATTTAATCACCCATTTCAAATGTGTAAACTTTATGACATGCCAATTATGTGTCAAAAAGCTATTTGAGAAAGGAAAAGCAGGGGTGCCTGGGTGGCTCAGTCAATTGAATGTTAGACTCTTGTTTTTGGCTCAGGTCATGATACCAGGGTTGTGGGATTGAGCCCTACATCGGGCTCCACACTGAGCTTGGAGCCTGCTTGGGATTTTCTCCCTCTCTCTTGCTCTGCTCCTCTCTCTCTCCGTCTCTCTTTCTCTCTGTAAAATAAAAAAATTAAAAATTAAAAGAAAAGAAAAAAAAAAACAAGGGAAGAAACTGTTTAAAGAAAAGAGGAGTAGTCAATGCTACACAAGGCAATAAAGTATATTCTGTTTTTTAAAGTACTTCCATTATTGTTTCTTGCCCACAGGACAAAGAAGCAGTACAAAAACCTAGCATTTATTGAGTGCTTACTGTGTGCTACGAATGGTACTAAGAACTCTATCTGCATCTATGTACTTAAGCCTCTTAACCTTATAATGTAACCCTATAATGTAGGTATCATCATCTCTTTTACAGATGAAAAGAACTAAGGCTGGAAGATTTGGAGGTCGCTCAGTGTCATAAAACTTATAAATGAAGGAGCCAGAATTTGAAATCAGATAATCAGGCAAGAGAACCCTCACTGTTGGGGAGCCTGGGTGGCTCAGTCAGTTAAGCACCCAACTTCGGCCCAGGTCATAATCTCGTAGTTCAGGAAATCGAGCCTGGCATCACACACTGTCTGATGTCAGCACAGAGCCCGCTTTGGATCCTCTGTACCCCTCTCTCTCTGCCCTTTTACCACTCATACACACACACTCTCTCTCTCAAAAATAAATAAACATTAAAAAAAAGAGAGAGAACCTTTACTCTTAGCCACTGTATCTTCCATTCCATGACTTACTACGATCCTCATGATCTTGCCCATAATTACCAATCTATTCTCATCTTTTAAGTAGATTCTATCCATCCTGAAATACGTGAAGTTCCTGAAATGTGCATGGCATTTGCTCTGTGCCTCAATACAAGCTGATACCTTGGTCTAGGAAGCTCTCTTCTCTGTCCATCTGGTGACCTCTTGCTCATCTGTGATCCTCCCTGTTTCCAGAGCTAGACCCCTATGTCTTACCACAACATACCTGACTCACTGGCGACACTAGGCCTCCATCATTGAATGAATAAATAAATGAATAAAAATATTCAATTGTCCTATAAACGAGCACACTGTATTTTTGGAAATAGCTTGAGCCAATTCTGATAAATTAAGTGGGGGATCAGGCTGAGTAATATTCTTTTGGGTCCAAAAAGAGGTGTGATAATAAAGTAAAGATGTTGATTTTGGGGTTTGGCTCATGAAACGGTTCTGAAGACAATTCTGAAAGAGTCTGAAAATGTTTTGCTCAATTAGAGGAGAGCTAGAAAACCGGATTGCCTCCCATGGGATAAGATTTATTTGGTCATATAAGTTCTAGTATGGTGTTTTTCATTTTTTTCTTTGTCTCATTATTTTCCAGTCACACAGTATAAGGCAATTGCACTTTTATTAAACATATTTCATTTCCTAAACAGCAAGCCACTAAATGAGTTATCCCTATTTCCCCCTCATGCTTTCTTTCCTCAGTAACTATTTTGACATGTTAAAGAAATATTTTATTATCAGAGGGTGATTTTGCTTATTTCCAAAGAGGGAAACAATTTGCTACTCTTTAATTTAACTCTACCCTTAACTCCAAGGAATGTCTTGCTCATGAAAGGAAAAACAAAGTCCAGAATCTATGAATGTGTGATCCAATCACCATCAAAGCAATTTACATTCAGCATATATTTGAGTTCATTTAGCTATCAGAGTAAAGCCTCAATCCCCTGTGTATCTTTCCAGTACAAAAGTATACTTAAGCCAAAACTAGGTCACAAAATGTTTTAACATGACAACATGTTTCACTCTTCCAACATTTTGAGAAATTTCCAAGGAACTACAAAAAGAGAGCTTCCTGAAACAAACAACTTTATATCTTAAATCACATCCTAGATAAGACCTACCCCAATCTGCATTCAGAGCACTATCAAAACAACAAAAGATAATTAATTTCTACCACAGCACACAGCTGATCTCTCTGTTTCTTCCAAGTCTCAATCTCGACACCAATAAACCCATCCATGATTTTGCCCAATTCTCTCAGCAAAACTGCCCATGCATGTTAATGTAACTAGTTTTTCTTAATGTCAGAATTTTATAAATTTTTACATTATGTGTATGGAAGTAGTATATACAAAGATATAATACATCTTGGTATTAGCCTGATAAGCACATATCTACTAATGTCACTGACTAGTTGTTTCCTGGCTGTTAATAAAATATCACTTCAAATATTCCCATCTGGTTGGGTAGTGAACAATAGTTTTGAAAAATGTAACTTCGGGAATGAATATACTCTTATAACCTCTAAAAAGTTATAGACATGTAGATATTTAATCACTGCTCTCTTGGCTTATATTTCTTCGTTCAAAGTAAAACCAAAAAGCAAAAGCGGCTACATATCCCCCTTTAACTAAAGAGAGAAATGAACACCTAACAGGTTCTTCTATGAGGTCACAGAACTGGACTTGATCTGACATGCTAATATGATTAATAAACCTGACAGTTTATACAGTCTCTTCTTAGTCTTTCTAATCATCCTTGTAGAGTAACTTGAGAGATAATTATACTTTACTGGTCACTAAATGTGTAAGATGGTTTATTTATTGTACTTCTATTGTTCCTGACCTCCTTCTTTGATATTTCACTTCTCTTTTCTTTGTTTTTCAGATATACAGTGTATTTCCCTTTCAGAATTAGAATGTTTCTTTTTTTTTTTCTTAAATACTTTATGGTCAAGTTGGTTTCCATATAATACCCAGTGCTCATCCCAACAAGTGTCCTCCCTCATGCCCATCACGCCCCTTCCCCTATCCCCCACCCCCAAGCGCCCAAACTGAGGGCTGACAGGATATCAGTTTCTTAAAGAAAAACTGAGTTGGTAAGAGTAGAACATTTTCCCCTTAAATAGATATATTACTTTTTAGATATTCACAAGAAAATCATCCACGAAAATTCTAAAACATAAAAGCATACAGTTTATAGCTTAGTATTTGTTAAACACAGAAGTGTTTAAGAAATAAAATACTAGGGAACTCTAAAACTCCACTTATATACTAAATTTTTTTTCAAATGCCACTATTAAATGATGTGCCAAAAAGTTATCTGTAGGAGGTTAGTTTTCAGTCAGGGAGATTAGTTTAATGAACAGACACAAAAGACAGGTAAGTAGGACATGGGACAGAAACCATTTTAGCCCCTGAACCAAAATGAAGGAAAAACTCTAAGGCTGAAGTGGGGAAAATCAAAACATAAGTGATGAGAATGAGTTGCCAATAGAAAAGGCCCAAGATACTATGATCGCCTCAAATCTAAGGGACAGGGATGTGATGGCAGCTAACAGAGCACACAGTAGCCAACTGGATATACTTTTTAAAAAGCCTAGATTTTATCTTTACAAAAGCAAACTCTGGAAAGACCCCATTTGGCAGTGTGGCTCAGACCCTGTCACAGGTGAGGGAGTTTGTGTGTCAAACAGAACTTCCTTCCCTACAGTCAAAATGGATGCACTGAGCACAGGGTTTGAGGCCATCAGACATTTTAAGATCATCAGCCAACGCCCTTCATGGGCTCCACACTCACGGTGCAAACTGCCCCACTATAATCTGCCTTTCCCATAGATAAGCATGTGGGGAAGGCAATGCCTTGGTTAGCAGATCTGAGTACACTTGAGAAGTACAGTTTTTATTGGAAAAGAGTAAATTAACATTTTGGTTCAAACCTCGCTTTCTTATTAGGTTGGCATGAGTCTGTCATCCCTGGACTCTCAATCCCTCTAGGTATACTAATAAAATTGGGCTTCCAGCCTTCAATGCCAGGCAGATCCTGGACCATGGCAACCACACCACAGAATTGGCTCCCTGTCTATGGGCAGTCAGCCATCATTCTGCCGGACTCCTGAAAAGGCAACAGTGGTTACCTTGACCTTGAGACATACTTTTTCTACACACTGTAACAGAATGTTTCTGCATTTTGACTTCTAATTCACCCAACTTTTAAACTGTTGAAATAAAGACAATATCTCAGGACATATTTACCCAGGTTTGTTAGAAGAACTTCTAAAGCGACCATCTCTTTGGGCAGCACATAAAAATACTTTGGAGAAGGCTAATTCTTAGCTTTAGTTTATACTGAATTGTTTCAGTTATGAATTGCCTCATGTGATGGGAAACGCTAAAGGATGAGGACCAAATAATATAGAATACTCTGCCGACCTTGTCTGACACCTCTGCCTTACCCTATAGTGAGAATTAGCCAATTAATCAACAGTAGGTTCTTGGACACCTTCAATGCACTAACACTACATATATGGCAGTTGGCAAAATCGTCTCCACATTACTGGAATCATTGTCTTGGGAAGCCACTGTAACTGATGAGTCTACTTCCTTGCTTGGGCATGCTGGGGTAGAAAGAAGATAGAACATGGCTCGCCCCAAATGAGATTCGACTTTTCAAGTGAATTTTGTCAACATGATTACAGAGTTTTGTTCCTGGCTTTAACTATTCAAAACACAAATCTGTTCTAGTCATCTGATATAAGACTAAACAAAAGCATTCATTAATAAAAAGCAGAGGAGACATAATGCCAAAATCTTTGTATATTTTAGCGCTTAATACATTTATCTTTTGCCAGGCAAATGGCATGCAGTTTGTTTCTAACTCAAAGAAAGATAATGGAAAAAACTGTTTACAGTAAAACAGTCTTCAATAATTCATAGCTTGATGACCTAATGAAATTACTTTAAATGTGAAATGTCAAAATGCTGTATCAAATCTCTTCTTTTGCATTTCAACTCTAAGTTAACATTTTGATGGAAAAGGAATTCAACAAATAGTCACTGTTTTACGGAAGGCTCACCCACCTTTTACTAAGCTCAGTTAAGCACATTCGTTTTTTTTTTAAGATAGAACACTTCATGAATTTGTGTGTCATCCATGCACGGTGGCCATGTTCTTTTTTGTATCATTCTAATTTTAGTATATGCGTTGCTGAAGTGAGCATAAATTTTGACAGATTGGCTATGGAAGAGCTCTTTTTATAAAGAGGTTTTTAAAATTTTTTGTATACTTTTTTTATAAAATGCATCACCCTAATGTGTTTTAAGTGTCAACAGATGAGTTAAATAATCTACTATTAGTACATGCCAAAACTAGGGGCTCAGTCAGTTGTGAGATGATGATGATGAATATGACTTATTGTTAAGAATTTTAGTTTTTATTTCATTTAGTGGAACAAGTATTTTAAGCATAAGGTTTCCTGATGAATGTCTTTAGCACATTATAAAACCTTCATTTATTGATGAGTGAGGGACACTCTCTCTGTGGCTAAGGGACTAAGGGTATTGATCACTTCAGATTCTTCTATTTGTTCAAGAACTTTAAAAAAGCCTGGGTGGCTCAATGAAGTGTCCAATTCCTGATCTTGACTCAGGTCATGATCTCAAGGTTTCTAAGTTCGAGCCCCATGATGGGCTTTGCACTGACAGTGCAAAGCCTGCTTGGGTTCATCTCTCTCCCTCTCTCTCTGCCTTTCCCCTGCTAGTGCTCTTTCTCCCTTTCAAAATAAATAAATAAACTTAAAAAAAAAAAAGATTCTTCTAGGGACACATTGGTGGCTCAGTTGGTTAAGCATCTGCAGCCCAGGTCATGATCTCGCAATTCGTGAGTTCAAGTCCCACATCAGGCTCTATGCTGACAGCCTGGAGCCGGGACCTGCTTTGGATTCTGTTTCCCTCTCTCTGCCCCTCCTCCCCTCACACTCTGTCTCTCACTCACTCTCTCTCTCAAAAATAAACATTAAAAAATATTTTTTAAAAAAGTTTCTTCTACTTGTTCAGGTCTCTTAAGACAGTCAATTTCTCCACTTCCTGGTCTTCAACACATGGCTCTTCTTGCTCCACTCTCTCTACCTAATTCTAGATACTTCCTTCAGCTCTCATCTAGGACTCCCAATTTCTCCCTGGTCTCTGCATATGGTCTTTTCTTGTAATAGAAGAAAATCGAAACCATTTGCCTCATCCATGGGTCCTCTGTTCCTCGGGTTTCACAGGAAAGTATCCTCCTCTCCAAGGAAAGATGTCCCCCAACAAATGTGCTCTTCACACTCTGCTAAGCACTCACATCATCAATATTTACACCTATCATTCTTCCCCAATCTCTCCTCTCCATCTACGAACACACTCATATTTCCTTTGTATAATGACAACAAAAATATTAAACCACTCTTACCTCAAACTGGTTGTCATTCTACCAACAACATTCCACCCCCTCAATTTATTTAATGATAGTCTACTCTCTGTGCTACACTTTCCCATTTATTCCTTTGTTATCTGTTACCTAGCTTCTTCCCCTCTCTCACTTCCAGCAAAATCTGTCTCTCAAATGGATCTGAGAACTTCCTACTACTAAATGCAGTCTCTTCAACCAGTTGGCAGTACCTGAGATACCTGAATGAAATGCCTCCTTCTCCTTAAAACTCCCCTCCCCCAGCTTCCCTAAGCATTATTCCCTCTACTTCTCTGGTTTCTGCCTTCTTCTCTAACCCCCATTCCCCCTCCAATCCTAAATGCAGATAATCTCAAGGTTCCATTCGCAGTCTTAATTTTTCCCTCAACATTTGGGTTCTCTTGCTCAGTCACTGATTTAACACGTGGTGTCTGATTTTACAGTGACCTTAAGGATCTACTACCGACAGCAATTGTTTCTGAGACATGATCTGAACCACCTGTGCTTCTGAAAACTGGTGTGTGTTAACAAGTCATTTGGCTGGTGATAGAAGCCTAGTCATGTGCTCAGTTTCCACAGGGGGCATTTGTGGGTTGCTTCCTGAGGTGGGACACACTATGTGCAATATGGTATTCCAAAATGGGACTCAAAAAGATCTATGCTATGTCTCCTTCAAGACTGTCACAGGTTTTCTGGACTCCTCTCTGGAGCTTGCAATTAATTTCCTGTACTTCAACTATAACCCTGCCTTGGCTATTTCCTGAGAGCACACATAACTCAACATGTTCAAAACAGAATACATCAGTGTCCCATCAAACCCACCCCTTCCTGGAAGTCCTATTTCCAACAATAGCACAACCATCTTCTCTCTCAGGCTTACAACCCCAGTTCACCTCACTGACTATGGCCCTGTGTACCTGCACACCCAACCAGCTACCAGACTGGCCAATTGCACTCAATTCTCTCCTACTTACCCTCTCCTCTTATTGCAAAGAAACTATGCCAATTTGGGCCACCATTTTTTTCTCTCTTCCCAGGAAATGCTCCTTTCCCTAACTAGTTTGCTTGTCTCTAGATTCTATTTCCAACCTGGTTTGCTCAATTATTCTGACCCCACCACTTGTGCATATCTCTACTACTTCCCTTCCTCTCTTGCTCTGGTCAACTTAACACCTCAGACTCATCAGCCATGCATCATATGTCCTTCATCTCCACTTCTGTGATTCTGCTCATTGTTCACATCTTCTGTGGAGTCTAACTTTCCTACTCCCACAAGTTAAACAATTTCTTCTGAAGTAGTCTAGAATTGTATCTGTGCCTCTAAGTAGTCATTATTTTATTCTTTTTTTTTTTTTTTTATAGAAGAGAGAGAGAGAGAGACAGCGTGAGCAGGGGAGGGTCAGAGAGACAGGGAGATACAGACTCTGAAATAGGCTCCAGGCTCTGAGCTGGCAGTCAGCACAGAGCCTGATGCAGGGCTCGAACCCACGAACAGCGAGATCATGACCTAAGCGAAAGTCGGACGCTTAAACGACTAAGCCACCCAGGCGCCCCTATTCTTTACATTACAGTAGTTTGCATAGGTCCTTTCTCTTTTTCCTCCCGCTACAATAAGCTCACTGAAAATTGGGACTTTTGATACACATTTTGATTCCCCACTGTACATACTGCTTATAGTATGTAAGTAAGTGCTTTGCATTCAGGAGGTGCTCAGGTAACCTCTGCTGAGTGAAAATTCATCTAAGGCGCTATTTTATGGCTGTATCCCATGTCACAAAGTGTTATTCCCTGTAGGCAACATCAGCTCTTGGAATGAGATCCTGGATGCCCTTAGCATCTTCGAGTCTATCCAAAAAGCATCTTCAAATCAGGATCCTAACTGAATACCTAACTTCTAGAATAGGTCTCTTCGTAAACTGGACTATGCTGGACTCAACTTCCCAGTCTCTTCAGAATAGAGACACCACAAAAGCAAGCGTCATTACTTGGGATATTATAATATCCCAATCTCGTGAATATCTGAATTGCCACGTTAGGAAAAAGGAGGCGATTTCAAGGTTCCATTTAATTTTCTATCCAGCAAATAGGAAAGCTTCATCCTTTCATTCAGAGCCCAGTAAGTTACTAAATGGTACACTAAAAACCTTAATAAAGCTTTCAAATGTGTTTTACCTTTACAAACAGCAAATTTATGGAAGCATCTAGTTTAACATGAATTGTGTGAAAAACTCAGCAGCATTATCAGTATTCTTAGGATATTTTCTTTATACTGAAGTATAAACATAGAAAAGAAAATGGGCAGAATTTTCAAAATTCGCTAACAATGACATTTTAAAATCAGCTGTGAATTTTATTTGACTCTTTATTTTGTTTGGAGGTGGGGACAATTTTTACTTATAACAGGAATTCCTTGCTTTCTTTAAACATTGGGAGTGAGCCTTTGTAGGAAAGGATATTTCTAAGTTTCTAAGAAACAAACTGGAATAATTTATGCCTTCAAATTTTCTCTCATAAAGAACTTTGCACAAATAATCTTTTTTACTCTTTGAAAATAAACCAAAACGTAGAATTTTAAAGCCAAAGGTCATCAAATCTAGTCCTTCTTTTTGACAATGAAGAAGGTGAGGTAGATAATGGTTGAGGTGACCTGATTAGGATCTTTCTGTGAACTGTCCTTCCCACTGTACCACTCTGCCACTGAGTGCAGCAAAAGTACGCCCCAAAATTAATTTCAGGAGGGAAAGCGTACCATTCTTATACCTTAAAAATTATCAAGTATTCTTCAAGGAAGCTTTAAAAATGAAAAAAACAAAAGGATGTATGCTTTCAAGTTCTAATATAACTATCAAACCTTTTGGAGGAATTCCAGCTTATTAAAAACGTGACTTAATATTCGAATAGATCTTTCTGGCTTAGCAAAAGCCTCTTATTTTCTAAAACCACGGGATAAATGCAGCCAGCCTTAAGAGAATTCTATTTACTGTCTTCTCCTCCCAAAGGCAAGGCCAAAGACATGAAGCGCCTGTTTATTCACGAAGCAGCTATCACACATCTTTTTAACTGTCAGACCATTCTAGTTTATGTACAAGGCTGCAGTTCCCACTGTTTAGCTTATAATAGATAACCATTTCCTCCATATAAAAATACACACTGCTTTTGTTTGTTCTCATCCCTTTAGGTGGTAAAGGATGTTCATGGTGGTATCCACACAGTTCTATGGGTGGGGTGTTTCCACCAGGGCAATATTCACATTAGAGGCCAAACACCTCTTTGTTGTGGGTGGTTGCCCTGTGCATTTAGGGTGTTTAGTTGCATCCTTGGCCTCTACCCACTAAATACCAGCAGTATCCCTCCAACTGTCAACCAAAAAGTGTCTGCAGACATTGCCAAATGTCCCCACAGGACAAAATCTCCCTCAGTTGAGAAACAACTGCTATTGAGGGAAGGCTGTTCACTCTGCATATGTTCTGATACTAATTTTTAAATGTACCTTTCTCATGTAACCCCATGTCAGGATGACTGGTAGTAATTAATCTTTTCAAGTTTTCTTATACCCCATAATTGTTATTATTGCCTTTATGTATATTATTTCAATATAATTTTTAAAGAAATAGAGTATCTCACACAATCTACCAAATAAGAACATTTACTAAGCACCTGCAGTACAGGCGACACTATGCTAACCACCGAAGAAATACAAAAGTCATGAGCTCTATTCACAAATATATTGTAATACAGTTGAGGAAAGAAGACACGACCATGTGAAATAACCACCTGCACTGAGGAACAAGACAGAACACAGAGTTAAACCAGGGGAAACACACTTCTCAGAGGAGAAGTGACCAATGGAAGCACTCAAGTTTCCAGAAATGCTCTTATGGAGCTGAGGAGATCAGAGCCTAACCTTTGAAGTGCATATCAAATAGGTAAAGAGAGGAGAAGGCAGGCCATACAGGGAGCCACAAAGGCAAGGCTTGCTGCAGATAGCAATGAGGCTCTATCTGAGGGCCAAGCAGGGCAGAGTTCACTTACAAGATGGTGGAGCATGAACATGTAGAACACATTCACATTATGCAGGGCTCTGAAAGACAGGCAGAAAAATCCAGATTTGATGTGGTTGGTAGAAATTAAAGGGCATTTTGAGTACAAGTGATATGGGAAGATGGGAAGAGGGCATGATATAAACTGGAAGGTGGTTAACACAAGAGAGAGAAAAAAGTTAAACCATATAGCTCTATATTGACAGAACCCTAGTATAATAACAATGAGAAAGAAGAAAAAAAAAGAGGCACAAAGGACATTTTGAAGGAAAAGCATGTTGGACTTGATTAATATCAGACCACCTCAAGTAGAAGGGAAATTAACTTCTGAGGGTCAGTCTGGAGGACTAGAAAAACAAATGAAGCCTCTGCCTATCTATGCCATCTACCATATTCAAAGACTTCAGAATCATTAAAAGTTCATCTCAGGGTACCTGGGTGGCTCAGTTGGTTAAGTGTCTGACTTTGGCTCAAGGTGGTGATCTCACAATTGGTGGGTTTGGGTCCCACACTAGGCTCTGTGCTAACAGCTCAAAGCCTGAAGGCTGCTTCGAATTCTGTGTCTCCCTCTCACTCTGCCTTTCCCCCACTTGTGTTCTGTCTCTTTCTCTCTCAAAAATAAACATTTAAAAAAAGGAGTTTGTCTCCACTGGTTATTTTATTTATTCCCCTCATATGGATTAATGATAGTTTATAAATGGAGGCATTAGAACTGTAAAAACTGATATACCAACCACTGTGATATATGTTAAGATGATAAAGAATAGATACAAGGCAATGCATCCATAATCTGGAAAGGGCTCTAATTTAAGGTGTCAGTTGTCTGAACTCCCTTGGGCTTTTCTCACTTGAGAATAAGTATATGAGCTTGGAAGGAAGGGTCACTGAACCATCCTACTTCCTTAGTTCCTTTTTTTTTTTTTAATTTTTTTTTTTTTTTTTATGTTTTATTTATTTCCAGGAGAGAGAGAGAGAGAGACAGCGCGAGCAGGGGAGGGTCAGAGAGAGAGGGAGTCACAGACTGAAACAGGNGCTGGCAGTCAGCACAGAGCCCGACGCGGGGCTCGAACCCACGAACCGCGAGATCATGACCTAAGCGAAAGTCGGACGCTTAACTGACTAAGCCACCCAGGCGCCCCTCCTTAGTTCCTTTTTTAAAAAAACTCTAATTCCCTAGCAGGTATAAAATAAAACTAATGAAAATTCAATTTTTAAAAAAAGCAAATGTAACAACCTTTTACTTCTTGACCTTCATCATGGGTTGTAGTCCTAAGCCACACTTAAGGAAATGTTAAAATTTCCAGTTGACTTCAGCTCTATCTAACTCAGCCATCTCATCTTGCTCCCCAAAAAAGTTATCCCTACTCTGGGTTTTCCTCTTCTCATCCATTGATGGTAAGGGAAAGTACTAACATCAGAGAGCTGATGATATGAATGTTAAACGTATATATTTTTAATTATTATTATTTTTTATTTTAGAGAGAGAAAGAGAGAATCTTTTTTTTTTTTTAAGTTTTTATTTTAATTCCAGTTCGTTAACATACTGGTTAACTATAACCAGTGTTATACTGGTTTCAGGTATACAATATAGTGACTCAATAATTCCAACATCACCTGGTGCTCATCACAAGTGTATTCCTTAACCCCCGTCTCTTGTTTAACACCGCCACACACACCTCACCCCTCTATAATTAATATTCTTTTTCTTGGTTTGTCTCTCCTTCTCTGAGAGAATCTTAAGTCAGCGTGGAGCCCAATGCAAGGCTCAGTCCCATGACCCTGGAATCATGACCTAAGCTAAAATCAAGAGTTGGACACTTGGGGCGCCTGGGTGGCTCAGCTGGTTGTGCATCTGACTTCAGCTCAGGTCATGATCTCATGGTTTGGGAGTTCGAGCCCCGTGTTGGGCTCTGTGCTGACAGCTCGGAACCTAGTGCCTGTTTTGGATTCTGTGTCTCCTGTTTGTGCGCTCTCTCTCTCAAAAATAAACATTTAAAAAGAAAAAAAAGAGCTGGACACTCAATCGACTGAACCACCCAGGCGCCCTAAATATTAAACTAGTTAATGCTAGATAGGGTTGGATCTATCTACGGATCAATTTACATAGCACAGACTTTTACTGTTTTTTCTTTCCTACAAATTGACGTTAACAGTGCCTTTCTGTATCGCAGGCCTTCTGAACCTCAGCACTATCAATATTTTCCATTTTCTTTGCAGTAGGGAGCTATCCTGTGCCCTGTAGGATATTCATCCATGACGTTCACTTATTAGATGCCAGTAGCAACATCCTTCCCCAGCTACGACAAAGAGATTGCCAAATATCCCGAGAGGTAAAACTGCTACCAGCTGAAGACCACTGCTGTAATGTGATCTTGGGAGACAAATACTGGTCAAGCAGTGCTCGGATAAATAACCCCCTTTCAGAAAAAGACTACACAAATGAGTCGGAATAACACTAAAAGTTTATGATTTCTTTAACCTAAAAATATATATGGCACTTTCTCTTGACTCCAGGGTGCTTGAAGCCCCAGAAGAAAACTGATCACATAACCAGTGCCCCCATAGCAGACACACACAGAGTGGCACGGCCAGACCTGCGTTGGAAGTGGATTCGTGGAGCTGCCTGCCCCACTGGCATAACTGCCAGGTTGCCACTTCTAAGCATTAGCTAGTGACTTAATCACACTTAAGGTGTCTTCAAGCCATCATGAAGCCAAGCAGCGTTTCTGCTCAATTGGTTTAAAATAAAAATTCATTTTCTGTAATGATGTTCCAACTTTTCAATCTGAAGAGCATGACTTTTCCACCAAAACGAGTAAGCTCCAGACATCGCTGTGGCCAGGAACTGATTATGCTCATCCATGCAACCTACTCTTCATGAACATCTTCAGTGTTCTCAGGTTGAAACTCCTCCAACTTTTTATGACTAAAAACTACTGTTAAGTGTTGGCATGCAATTTAAACCTGTTTAAGTAACGCATATATGGCTCTGAAGCACTTAAACTTCAAAATGATTTAAGAAATACCGTAAAGCTGCGTTTTCATGGCAAACATGGTTTTTGCTTCTTAAAGACTCAGACCTTAGCTAGAACAACAAAGAATCAAATGTTAATTAATTTTCTTCACCATCTGAAACCAGGGCAAAAATCCAGTCTTTCTTAGACTGGGACTTTCTTCCTCCACACCATGCCTCAGACACTCTGAAATATGAACTAAGAACTAGTGTCTGCATCCTGGTGTGGGGCACCACACCAAAAACCTCACACAGAACCAGAGCTGTGAAGACCACCATGGGCCCTTGGAAGTGGAGGTTATGAGGAAGCCCTGGGTATGAAGACACACAGGAAGTAGTAAGGTCAAACACTCAGAGGCAACTCCCTGGTGCAAGACTGACCACAGGCACTCCTTACAGGCTCCCAGAGTCCAGAACCCCTGTCCCAAGAAGCCAAATGTGTAAAGAATCTCATGAGGGCCCTGTTCATTTACGATAAAATCTCTTTCTTGAGCTAGATTTGGGGGGCTTCTATTATTTCCATTCCTAACACTAAGCCTGCTGGCTGTATCATGAACTACTTACTGCCTGGTTCTCATCTCCTGGTGATAAAGTGTCACTTAAAAATCTATCTTCAGGGCTCCTGGGTGGCTCAGTTGGTTAAGTATCCAACTTTAGCTCAGGTCATGATCTTGCAGTTTGTGAGTACAAGCCCAGCCATCAGGCTCTGTGCTGACAGCAGAGCCTGGAGCCTGCTTTGGATTCTGTGTCTCCCTCTCTCTGTTCCTCCCTCACTCGCACTCTGTTCTCTCTGTCTCTCTCAAAAATAAAGATTAAAAAAATAAAAATAAAATTGGGGGGGAGGAGGGATGGGCATGGAGGAGGGCACTTGTGGGGATGAGCACTGGGTGTTATGTGGAAACTAATTTGACAATAAACTATTTGTAAAAAAAAAAATAAATAAATAAAATAAATAAAATAAAAATCTATCTTCTTGTGAAGAGGAGAAGAATAAAATTCTGGGTTTGGATAGTGGTGATGGCTCCACAACAATGTGGCTATATTGAATGCCACTGAACTGTACACTTGAAAATGGTTAAAATGAGAAGTTTAATGTTATATATATTTTACTAAAAAAAAGTTTAAAAAAACTATCTTCTTGAGAAAGGTATGATTACAATATCCAATCTATAGGAACTTCTAATCCTCAACATTAAGTGAAACCGGATAGTAGGAAATTTTCTCCTTACAAAATATATGTAAAGTATATCTTCCAAACTCCCCTCAATTTAGCAATGTATTTTGAGAATGTATCTAGGGTGTTTAAAAATGCCCCTTTTAGGTGCCTGGCTGGCTCAGTCAGCGGAACACATGACTCTTAACTTCGGGGTTGTGGGTTCAAGCCCCAAATTCGGTGTAGATTACTTAAAAATAAAATCTTTAAAAAAATAAATTAAAAATAAAATAAAATGAAATGCTCCTTTTAAAAAGTAAACAATTATATGGAGTATGGAGCGCCTGGGTAGCTCTGCTGGTTAAGCATCTGACTTCGGCTCATGTCATGATCTCAAGGTTCATGAGTTTGAGCCCTGCATCCAGCACTCCACTGTCACCTTGCTTTTCTTTTCATAGTAAAGTACGCTTCAAATCCTGTCTCCCTCTCTCTGCCCCTCCCCTATATGTGCGGGCTTGTCTGTTCTCTTTCAAAAATAAATATATTTTTTTAAATTATGTAAAAAAATGCTAATAATGAAAAACAGCAGTAACTTTTTTTTAAAGCTTTATTTATTTATTTTTAATGTTTTATTTATTTCTAGGAGAGAGAGAGAGAGACAGCGTGAGCAGGGGAGGGCCAGAGAGAGAGGGAGTCACAGACTGAAACAGGCTCCAGGCTCTGAGCTGGCAGTCAGCACAGAGCCCGATGTGGGGCTCGAACCCACGAACCGCGAGATCATGACCTAAGCGAAAGTCGGACGCTTAACCGACTAAGCCACCCAGGCGCCCCCAACAGTAACTTTAAAACATGTGGAATAGACCAAAAACTCTTATTTTCATGTCAAAGATAACAACTTTTTTATCTACATTTTTCTACATTTGATCTTAGCCAAAAGGCCGAGAAGCAATTATCTACATTTTTCTATGTTAAGACCAAAAGCTGATGAATACAAGATGAATTTACCTTATGTTTCCCACATGAAAAGAACAAACATATTCATATTTGTTTAAGTTTTGGGTAACAGGCCAACAATTTAAGATAAACCATACTGAACCTGTAGTTTTTAGCAATTTTGTATCCAAATTCATTTTAATTCTTTATTAATCTTTCTCACTTTTAGGTGGGTTTTTTTCCTTCTATTTTCTCCTTTAACTTCTTTTTTTCTTTTTTCTATATAGTTTAGGGTGACTCTCTCAGGAACCAGGAGTTCTTTGCCATACTAATTTTGACCTTCTCGTGATATTTTAACACTTAAAGAAGTACTTTCTTTAATTTGGTCACTTGTAATTTTTTTTGGTCATTCTCTACTTTATTTACATCTGTACTTTCAGATTTTTCTTCTTTATACATTTGTCTTCTCAGTCTTCATTACTTTATTCTTGATTTAAACTCCCTGCCTGCCTTCACTACTACCATCTCAAACTCTCAACTTTTCCCTCCATAATCTCTTAATTTGAAGGGTGAAATTTTATATCTAACCAAAACATAATACAATACATTTTGTTTCTTCAAAAGACATGACTTAAGGCTTTCTCTCCTCTAACATGGATAGCCAAATCATAACCAAATTAACATTTTGTCAACTATAATTCTCTAAATAGAAGGAATAGTCAGTGTTCATAACTGTAGTTCGAAAGGATTACAGTAAAGCATAAATCTTGAAATATTTTCTCAATAATCACCAAAGTATTAAATTATGAGTTTTAGTATTAATTGTATTTGTCATATCCAAATTCTTTTAAAATGGGTCTTAATGGTCAGAAAAGATGACAACTTTCTATTAACTAGGGTTTCTTATTAACTGGAGCACTTGATTCCTCAATTATGCAAGTTAACAAAAAGAATCCCTACAAATGCCAAACAATTACAAAAATTAGAAATTCTACATGGCATTTTTCTTTTGTCGCGATAAGTAGAATTTCTTGCTATACTTCAATATATAGAGTGCTCACTAAATCAGCAGATGAAAAAATGAAAAACGAATCAAAATGTCAGTTTTTGTATTGTTGTGGGCAGCGCCAAAAACTTGGGAGTCTTAAGCATACGCTGTCAATTCTCAGATTTCTGTAGCAGCATCTCAGAGAACACCCAAGAAAAGAAGGGCTTTCATTTATTTTTGCCAGTATTGGTCATAATTCTCATGCTCTTTGTAAGGATTTGTGATGCTTTGGAATGGTCTGTTCCCTAACGTTGAGCTGACCAAACAGTCTGGTAAAAATGTATACAGACATGTCTGAAACAAATGATCCACATTAAGTACCTTCTTTTTTTTTTTTTTTTTTTCTTGATAAACTATATCCTTATGTTTTATTATTAGTTTTGTTTTATTTTTCAATCACAGGTACATTTTCTTAACTTAGAATCACCACCTGCTTTGTAAATTGTTTGACTCCGCAAAAATCAGAAGACACTAACGGACAGCCAACCCATCCCCATGGTGCCCTGAGTGAAGACAAGTCAGTTTACATTTATGATGGACTAAAATCCCACTACCTAAGGCTCCAAGCAGTGAGAGGAACAGCCATCAAACACATTAAGTACCTTCTAGAAAGTAAATGCTCTTTAAAATAATTTACTACTGATCGGACAGGTGTTCTGTATGGCAAAAACTGGGTTTGTAAATTCTGTTTATTTTCTCCCATTATTTGCTTTTTATTTTAATCATCTATGGAGTGAAATTCCATGTTCAACTTTCCAATGGTCTGAATCTCCCTGAAAATGTTATGCTTTGGAATGAAGCTCCTCATGTAATTTCTCAAGTATTTTGAGGTTGGGTGGTTAGATGAACAACCAGAACATAATCCATTTTCAGCTCATAGGATAGTCAAATAAACAAAAATATGTTTCTGAATGAAAGACATTCAAAGGAATACATATTACTGCATATTTTCAGTATGATTATGTAACAAAACGCCACTTCAAAGCTAACTTTTCGTTTGGATTACATGTGCAAAAAGGTCAGGGCTATGTTTTCTGTAGGAAATTTTACTTTTGCTTACTTGGAAGCAGTGAAGTTCTTGCTATTTAGGGGCCTCTGTAAAGATAAAAACACATAAAGAAACATTTAATAATAAATATCTGTGTTTTAACCA
Source organism: Hyaena hyaena (assembly GCF_003009895.1). Taxonomy (NCBI): domain Eukaryota; kingdom Metazoa; phylum Chordata; class Mammalia; order Carnivora; family Hyaenidae; genus Hyaena; species Hyaena hyaena. The sequence continues at coordinate 505,214 of NW_024081158.1, forward strand.
CAGCATTATTTTTACTGTAAGCATCTCTTCACTATAAACTACACCTTTAAGACTGTCTTTAATAGAAATATATTTCTCAGAAACTTTACGTTTGGATAATCTATACAATAACTTTAAACTCTTTCATAAATTTTTACACAAATCAGCTGTCCACAGGATAAACTCTCAACCATGTCCTGTAATTAATGTTAAAACAGCTGAGGAAAACAGATAAAAATGTTCCAAGGTTTTCTAAACTTTCCAAGGCCTTCTGAAATGTTTCATCTCCAGATGTCTCAATACTTATAAGTTTTGAGTCCAACAATTTTGGCTAGTTCTAAATATAAAACTAATTAATAAATACAATTTGGTTTCATTCACAGAGCTGGCTGCCTGTCCTGGACTATTTGGAAGGTGATGAGGGTCCCCAAGAACAGATCAACAATTTCCCTCCCGCCCTCCCTCGCTAGGCCTCTTAGGTCGTCCTTAAGTCTTTCCTGAAATCAAAGAAGCATGTACACTGCAACTGTAGTTTGAACTTCATTTCCTTCCACTCCTTCCCCAGCCATGACTGCACAGAAAGAATACAAAGACCAAATGAATTATATAACGGGACTGCCACTGAGTTGAAAGGTAAGGATATATTTATTTACACTCCAGAGTAGTTTTGTTTACTCTTCTAATCTTAAGAACAAAAAGCATGTGGTCCAACACAGAATATAATGGCTCACACCCAGTACCATTAATTAATTCAAAACAGAAAAGAAAGAATGATTTCTGATTTCAAATTGTTGATGATGAGGAAACCAAACATTCCCTGAAAACCTCAGTTTGGACCAAGGTCATTCGATATTATTAGCCCTTGCAGGGCTACAAAGAGAAATCAGGAAGTGCTGAGTCATCAAGAGCATAAGTGACGTCCCTGTCAGCACTTCTGATGCCAGGTTCAGAGGTGAGTGTACCTCCTTTGACCTGCCACTCTTCCTTTCCTCACTGGTCCAGTGCAGGCAACGGAGGGCTGACTGCTACCAAGTTGAGGACCGGCATGAACCCCAACAAATAACTCTATTTCAGTCCCAATTCTATAAGCATTTGTCTCTACATAAGACTATTAAAACAAATTGTTAAAAAAATTTAAATCAAATTAAAATCAATATGACACTTATTATCGGTCAAATGAAGCGGTTATACATCTAGTTTCCGGTAATAGAAGAGAGTTTCCACCTCAAATAATCAGTATGCCTTTGCCAGCATGCAATTTATGTGCATTCAATTCCCCAACAGGCATTATCAAAATAGTCCTATCCAGGGGCACCTGGGTGGCTCAGTCGCTTAAGCGTCGGACTTCAGCCCAAGTCATGATCTCACTGTTCCTGGGTTCGAGCCCTGCGTTGGGCTCTGTGCTGACAGCCAGCTGAGAGCCTGGAGCCTGTTTCAGATTCTGTGGCTCCCTCTCTCTCTGACCCTCCCCTGGTCACTCTCTCTCTCTCTCTCTCATAAATAAAACATTAAAAAAAATTCAAAATAGTCTTATCCAAATGATCTTTGCATGACTAAAATACAGTACTACATAGAAAATCCTATGATGGGGGAAATAACACCTGGAGCCACGGTGACCTTGAACTGGTCATTTAAATTTTCTGTGTCTGTTTCATTACCTATTAAATGGGAATAACAATTCCTCCCTCCCAGCTGTGAGAATAACTACATTAATAGCAACAAAGTAGATAACTGCCATGCAGAAAGGAATGGCACATTCATATTTAAAAACAGCACAAAACCAAACTTTGGTCTCAGGCTCTATGGACTTCATTGGACACTTTCAATAATTTCACTGGATTTTAATGTTTATGTTGTCACCAGATTAGAGTCCACACAAGAAGAAAATCTCGGAACACTAATAGTAGTACATGAACAGTAGTCAGTAGCATTGGGTTATATAAAAGTATATATATATATATATATATATATATATATATTTTAAATATTTTTTATTTATTTCTAGGAGAGAGAGAGAGAGACAGCGTGAGCAGGGGAGGGTCAGAGAGAGAGGGAGTCACAGACTGAAACAGGCTCCAGGCTCTGAGCTGGCAGTCAGCACAGAGCCCGACGCGGGGCTCGAACCCACGAACCGCGAGATCATGACCTAAGCGAAAGTCGGACGCTTAACAGACTAAGCCACCCAGGCGCCCCTATAAAAGTATATTTTTAAAAAGGTAATTGTATATGAGAAACATCACAATACTTTATTGAGGAAAAAGTTAAAAGTGACATCAAGAATTAGTACTCAGCATTTCTCTGCAGATCCCTACAGGCCTCTAAAAATCTATTCAAATTAAATCAACTTTTCCTCAATCATTGGCAGTTAATTTTTAAATTCATCTAATATTATAATTTTTGTAACTGAACAAAACAAAAACAGCAAGCATTACTTTTTGCAATATTTTATTTCATTGTAGTAAATTATTTAGTTATATTATGGAACAAATAAACATTGTGAGCTAGCCAGGGATTCAAGTACATTTACCAAGTTGTATCTACTAGAAATCTTGGGTTGTCAAAGCCAGATGTAGCAGGGACATCTGGACAATTATCTTTTCAGTCCCTTTGCCATCCCTGTACACTTAGATGATGCAGACGTGACTGAAAAGATTTATATTCTTCTGACTGTGTGTGAAAACAAAACAGGAAGACTGTCTCTTGGCCTTGACTCTCAAAAGGAAGAACAGACCAGGGTGACTTCATTAAATCTTCAGATTAAATGTGGAAATGATTTTAGCACCCAAAGATGATATAAGATGGAAAAGAACTCAAGTAGACAGCATAACTCTTCCAAACAGCTAACATTTGCTGAACATTTCTCAAATCCCCTGTGCTCATATCCTAACTAGTACCTGATACAATGCCTGCCTAGGGGTAATTACCCATAGGAAAACTAGGCAGACTGGATAGAGTCCTGCTGGACTTAATCATTTTGTCCAAGAGAATGAGAGCTACACATAATATCAGAATTTCAAGGGGACTTTGTTGAGTCCAGCCATACATTTCATGAACAAAACCCTCCCTCAAAACATTACAAGTAGTTGAGTATTGATACCAAGGAGGAGAGGAAGAGGCAGTGAGATAACTAAATATTTGCCAAGTGTCAAAAACATAACAGGAACCTAAATTCAGAAACATCAATTAATATGTTTCCTAATTTTACAAATGAAAAAGCTGAAACTTAGAGAAGTATAATAACGTGGTCAAGTCACACTGTCATGTGGTAGAATGAGAATGTGAACCCACATTTGACCTCAACTCCTGGGTTATCAATAACATCCAAGGGTCAATTAATAATAACATGGTTGGACGCACTTGGGTGGCTCAGTTGGTTGAGCAATGGACTCTTGATTTCTGCTTGAGTCATGATCTCGCCGTTTTGTGGTTTTGAGCCCCACATTAGGCTCTGCGCTGATGGTGCAGAGCCTGCTTGGTATTCTCTCTCTCTCTCTCTCTCTCTCTGTCTCTGTCTCCATCCCCTTCCCCTGCCCATGTTCTCTCTCTCGGTCTCTCTCTCAAAATAAATTTTAAAAATAAAAAAAAATAATAATAATATGGTTGTATGTCCAAGACTCCATGTGTACCCTCATACTTTTTATTTAAAACTTCACATTCAAACTTATTAGGATGCCAGCATAGCACCTTGCCCAAGAACACCATATATCACTTTGCTGAACTGTGGTTGATGCTGAATTTGTTCATGTATTACCCTACAAATGAAGCCCCTGCTCAATCACTTACAAGAATATATGTATAAAGTTGATGTCAACCCACAATCAGCTGAATATATTTTCAACTATCATGCTAGCTGCATGATCAGACCTTGTATCTCAGAAGCAAAGTAGACAGATATGAGATAACTGGTTATTGTCTAGCACTAGGGCTACAGGCTTCCAACAGTAGGCAATTTTCTTCTATGTAAGTTTCCACTAAATTCCCAACCATTGTCGGCATACACATGCGCTAAAAACTTTTTCAGTCATTCAGCAGTGGCCAGGAAAGCATGTGCAATTCATAGTCATTTATGATTTGGGTTTTCTTTTTACATAAAAATGGGATAATTTTTAGGACCCTAAAGTCCTTCAAATCACATTAGGGTAATATCCTACCCCCTGCCACAATCCATTTATTGGAATTGCTAAGTAAAAAACAACAACAACAACAAATGTGCAAAGGGGACAGAGGTGAAAATCAAGGTTGTGGACAATTTGGGAAAGAAAGAGAAAGAAAATCAATCCTATATAGCACTACTTGCCTGGAAAAAAAAAAAAAAAAGTTGCACCAAAGCTTTCTCCATTCGAGCAGTTGGTTTTGTTCCCTGACTGCTCCCCCACATATCTAAGTGCAGTGAGTACATTCCCAACTCCTACTGCCAAGTTAAAATGAAAACGTTCTCAGTCTAGAAATGATTGAGGTGGTTTTCTTTAATCAAATTAGAGCAGCCAAATGTTCCTTTCAAAGGTAACTGTCTACTCTGCAGCTGTATGCAAACTACCACATCAAATGTGAAGGAAAAAATAGCGATAGAATTGTGTCCTTACAGTACAGTGCTGGCTGCAGAGATGGAGAAACAAAAGCATCAGTAGAGCTAAGAATTACATTCACAGTGAGCTTCCAGAAATATGCTGACTTCACAAACTGTGAACAATGTACTGAAACTTCCAGTATATAATTAGCTATTTTGGGGAGGGGAGGAGTGTGGGGGGGAAATTCCCCCTTAAAAACAGCTAAGCAGCAATAGATACCTTGAGTCATTTACCCTAGAGACCAAAGCCTCAATGAGAAACATTAAAAGACTGGCTGAGACTTCATGCACAAAAAAAATCTCATACTTTGCTTTTTCACTTCCTGTCTCCATCAGAAACACACCACAGTGAGTAATCTTGAATATCCAACAAGCTTCAATTAAGCTTGTAATGATTCATTTACATGCAGAATTTATTCTTTTAAATCATCAGACATGGGAAATTCCTGCAAAGAATTCATAGTGGGCTTATCTTTTCAGTTTGTTTCTCTTAAGAACAAGCAATTGATTAACATTCCCAATAATGATGTCAAATTAATTATTGCTCGTTACGGGTTTACACCAGCTGTTGGGATGCTATATGGAAACCTAGAAATGACAATGTAGATAACCAGGTGCCATTAGAAGACTGTGAAAATGTTGCCTCTACATTCACGGCTCTTTTCCAGGTGATTAGACTGTTCCCAAAATTAAGGAATGTCACAAAAATAGAGAAGTCTATCTCACATGATCTCCAGAACATATATATTCTTCAACTTTGTTTGCTCCTGGTGAAATCTGTGGGCTACTTCCTTGAGTCACATTACTTTCAACATATCCAAATGTAAAAACTGCTAAATTAATAAAATCTCCTGCAGGCTATAAGCAATTCTCAGGCCACTACCTTTAGTTCCACCCTTCTGCTCCCACTCTGGAAAGCAAACTAAACTGCAAGAAATAATGCCATTTTAATTATTTAAAAATTTATTTTCAGAAACATATCAGACGGACTGCCAGTTCAAAATGGCAGACCCATCACAAACATTTGCTAGTCTTTCTCAAGATATTACTGAAGTAAACAAAATAAAACCGTAAGTAAAGAAAGGTATCATCAAAAACTAGAGGAGAAAAGTAGATTTTCTGGATGACCAAAAATAAATAGAAGCAAGTTAATGGAGGAAATTGACAGAGAAAGCCACCAAAAAGACAGTGGCCTCCAAAGTTGGCAAACAGGTAATTCTGGAACCATATTAAGAAAACACCTTCTAATTATAGGTTATTTTTTAATCTCTTCATTTCAAAATTGTTTTCTTTGTGTTTTTTAACATATATAGCTGTATATGGATATAATTTCTCCAAGTCAGTGAATATCAGTGGCATGCTCAAATATTTTTACTGAAGGGAAGACCACTGCCCTAGAATAATAGGCTATGAGGACACTGGGGGAAGCGGGAGCTAGACTGAGACAGCAGGTGTGGTGGAGAAAGGGAGAAAGAAATGCAGCCCAAGCAGGGGAGTCAACTGAAGGTCTATACCAGGTAACTGCACTGGTCAGCATCCCCACTGCCATCCCCAGACCAAGGACGGTAGGATACAAGCTTTCTTATTATGGCATTTGGAGCCTCTTCCTCATTTTGACAGCCAGTTTTCCTATTCACTCAAAAGTAAAGACTGATAAAAGATACTTTCACCTCAAGAGTCCCTACTCCAAGTGAGCATCCCAGAAATTCTACTCAGAAATTAGATCAAGAAGGGAGGATAAAGTCTTATGTAACAGCCATACTAGCTACCTACAGTTTTGATAAATACTAATGAATATACAAGGCAGTAAGAGAGCAAGAGGGTTCAGACTTACCCGTCACAAACAACTAGGAACTGCACAAATATATGAAACAAATGTTCTCAGATCCTGGACTATAGGTGGTCCAGAACTGTGATTCCTGAAAGAAGGGAATAAATGAGGGGAGCCCCAAGCTGTCCTGCTGGCTTTCTGTGTGGAGACAGTTTCCAGACCTCCAGACAGACACAGGGAGGAGGAACTCCATGTGAGGGCCATATCACTTAGCTGAGTAGGAAGAGATCAGAATTAAGAACACAAAGAGAGGGAGGTGACTAAAATTCATAAGACAGAGCACTGAAAAAAAAAGCCATCCTTTAGAAAAAGAGCTTCAGAAATCTACATGGGGTCTACTGAATCCTTTCCTGAATATCAACCTGCATGTGTGGAACTCCATAACACCAGGCAAAAACTGCTTCTGAGGAAAGAACAACTACCGGAAAATTATAAACTGAATGATTCCTAGAGCTCACAAAGGGCGAGACATCTTTTTAGTTCCCAACAGGCAGAGAGGAATGAATGGTCCTACACTAGACCTAAAGTAAAGTCTACACCAGATGCCCTCCCCATTAAAAAAAAAAAAAGCAAACAGGGGTGTCTGGGTGGCTCAGTCGAATAAGCTTCTGACTCTTGACTCTTGATTTTAGTTCAGGTCATGATCTCATGGTCTTGGGGGCTTGAGACCCATGGGAAGTTCCACACTATTAATGCTTAGGATTCTCTCTCCCTCTCTCTGCCTCTCCTACACCCATGTGCATGCACTTTCTCTCTCTCTTTCCCTCCCATAAATAAATAAACTTTAAAAACAAACAAACAAACCAAAATAAACTAAAATTTAGCCTGGGAAGGACCAAACTGAACTACAAGTAAGTTTACTGCCCCTCAGAACAAAGTCCAACACTCTTTAAAAGAATAGAACAAAATCCAGCAGTCAACAATGTAACATTCATAATGTTTGGCATTCAATAACAAAGTATTAAACATGCAGACATAATGGAAAATGTAGCAGATAACCAGAAGAAATTTCAGTCTGTAGAAACAGACCCAGAAAAGGCAGAGATTATAGAATAGTAAAGACATTAAGCAACTATTATAATAAATATAATAAATATGCTCAAAGACCTAAAGGAAAACATGAAAATAATGAGGGAGGAAATGGAAAATTATTTTAAAAAGAATCAAATGTACAATGTACCAAGATAAACTACCTGGAGCAAAAGAAGTATTAATAAATTTCAAAGGATTAAAAGCATATAGAGTTGTTCCCTGATCACAACAGAATTTAATGAGACAGAAAAATATCTGAAAAATCCTATACATTTTGGAATGTTTGAAAATTGAAGGACACAAATCTAAGGAACCTATGAGTCAAAGAAGAATCACAAAAAGAAGGTTAAAATATTTTGAAATGAATGAAAACACAATCGCAATATACTGAAATGTGTGGAAAGTGAATAAAACATAAATGCTTACACTAGAGAAGAAGAAAATTCTAAAATCTATAAGCTAAGCTTCTATTTTAAGAAGCTAAAAGTTAAGAGCAAATGAAACCCAAAGCAGTTAAAGCAATTAAATAAAAGCAACTATAGACTAGCCAATGGACACATGATAAAGGAAGTTAATAAGACCAAAACTGATTTTTCAACAATAAAACTGTCAAAACTCTACCTATATGATTAAGAAAATAAGGGAGGGGAAGAATATACAAATTACCAATATCAAGAATGAAAAAGGGGGGATCACTACAGATTCTGCAGACATTAAAAAAATATGAGAATAAAGATCAAGAATGTATACTAATAAACTCAAAACACACATTCCTTGAAAAATAAACTACAAAAAGTGATTCTACCTATATGGCTCCATGTTTGTTAAAGAAATAGATTTGTAGTTAAAATCTTCCCATAAAGAAAATATTAGGCCCGATAACTTCACTGGTAAATTCTATTAAATGTATAAGAAGGAATTGATGGTAATGTTACAGAAAATATTTCAGAAAATCTTTGTGGAGCTGCAAACACTTATCAATTCATTTTATAAAGCTAGCATTATTATCTCAAAACCAAAATCTGAGACACTATTAAAAAAGGAAATTACAGAAAATTTTTAGCAAAATTTCCAAAGGCAAAATTGCAAAAAGCAATTTTAAAAAAGAACAAAGTTGAAAAACTTACACTACCTAATTTCAAGACTTACTGTAAAACTACAGTAAATAAAACATCATGGCAGTGGCAAAAAGAGAGATATATGTCAGTAAAACAGAAAAGAGTACAAAAATAGACCCAAATGTATATACATGGTCAACTGATTTTTTACAAAGTTGCCAATGTAATTCAAAATGAAGAAAGCACAGACTTTTCAACAAATGGTGCTAGGGACAGCTGGATACTTATGTAAAGAAAAAAAAAAGAACCTCTTTTATCTCAAGCCACACACAAAGATTTAACTTTAATGTATCACAGACTTAACAAAAAAGCAAAAATTATAAAATTTTAGAAGAAAACAAAAGAAAAAAAAGCTATGTGTCTTTGGGGTAAGCAAAGATTTCTTAGATGAAATCTAAAAAAAGCATAAACCTTAAGAGAAAAAAATGATAAATCAGACTTTGAAAAAATTAATCTTCTGTTTGAGAGATATCATTAAAAAGAAAAAAACAAAGGAAAAAGAAAAAGGCAAGCCATATACCTGAAGAAAATACCTGTAGTACCTGTATCCAATGAAAGAAAAAATATAAATAACTTTCACAATACAATAAGATCACCCAGTTTTAAATAATGGTCAAATATTTGAATATATATTTCCCAAAGGAAATTAAGAGAATTGCCAATAAGCAAATGAAAAGATGTTCAACAACATTAGTCACTAGGTAAATGCAAATTAAAACCACAATATAATATCAGTTCACACCTAATATAGAACGGTTAAAATTAAAAAGACTGACAACACCAAGAGCCAAACAGAATGCAAATCAAATGAAACCTTCACATACCGCTGGTGGAAATGTAAACTGGCACAACCAGTTCAGAAAGGTTTGGCAATTTCTTTAAAAATTAAACACACAGGGCGCACGTGGGTGGCTCAGTTGGCTGAGCAGCCAATTCTTAGTTTCAGCTCAGGTCATGATCTCATGGTTCATGGGATCAAGCCCCACACTGGGCTCTGTGCTGACAGCTTGGAACCTGCTTGGGATTTTCTTTCCCTCTCTCTCTGCCCCTCCCCTGCTCCTGCTCTCTAAATAAATAAGTAAGTAAATAAATAAATAAATAAATAAAGATAAGCTTAAAAATTAAACACACATTTGCCATACATCCAGCAAACTACCTTTAAGTATTTATGCAAATGAAATGAATGCATATGTCATGGCAACACAAAGACCTGTATGTATATAAATGTTTATACCAGCATTATTCTTAACAGCCGAAAACTAGAAGCAACACAAATAACCGTCAACATGTAAATGGATATACAAATTGTAGCAAATCCATAACTGGAAAAGAATGAACTACTGATACGGTCAATATGAAAGAATTTCAAAATTAGATAGGCCAGATACAAAAGAACACAATCCTGTCTGATACCATGTACACAGAAGTCAAGAAAAGGACAAATATAATCTATAATGACACAAAGACTAGTGGTTCCCAGGGGTCTAAGTAGGGGGAGGAGATGGACTATAAAGGGGCCTGAGGGCATTTTTGGGGTAATGGAAGTATTTCAGATCTTGATTGTGATGGTGGTTATGTAGGTGTATAAATCTGTCAGAACTCATAAAAAAAAAAAAAAAAAACACTCTTAAAAATGGATGTCTTGGGGCGCCTGGGTGGCTCAGTTGGTTAAGCGTCCGATTTCGCCTCAGGTCATGATCTCACAGCTCATGGGTTCGGGCCCCGCGTCAGGCTCTGTGCTGACAGCTCAGACCCTGGAGCCTGTTTCAGATTCTGTATCTCCCTCTCTCTCTGACCCTCTCCTCTGCTCACGTGGTCTCTCTCTCTCTCTCTCAGAAATAAATTTAAAAAAACCAAACATTAAAAAATGGATGTCTTTAGGGCACCTGGGTGGCTCAGTAAGTAGGTTAAGCATCTGACTTTGGCTCAAGTCATGATTTCATGGTTCATAGGTTTGATTCATGGGTTTGAGCCACACATCTAGCTCTGTGCTGACAGTTATGAGCCTGAAGCTGGCTTTAGATTCTGTGTCTCCCTCTCTCTGTCCCTTCCCAACTCACACTCTGTCTCTCTTTATCTCAAAAATAAACATGAAAAAAATAGCCCTATTTAACAAAAGGTGAAGAAGACAATTGCATTAATGAGCTAAATCCTCATCTTTCAGAGCAGGAAATCAATAGGTATCCGAGTTTAAATATCAAGAAATAAAGGACAGCATATTACCTAGATTAACAGATGGAACTATCAGAAGCACCAAAAACAGGGTTAGAAGAAGCTGTATCTGCATACTGGGAGTAAGGATAACTGGGGCAGGAGTCTTGCTTTTTCATAAAAAGATATCATAAATCTTCCACACTAATCATCAAGAAATACTATCATGATTACAAAAAATAAGAGAAATGCACAAATTCTTTAACACTCTTTCCAATAAGAGAGAATCTACATGTCCTCCCCTTGAATCTATAAAGCTTTCAACTCACCTGTAACCAACATAATGACTAGCTTTTGGAGCCATGAGCCACCATTTAAGTCCAACTACCCTAAACCCTTGACGCTGAAAGGAAGAACCTCAAACCACATGGAAAGACAAGCTGGGACTACAGTCCCAGGAAACAACAAACTTGAGAGTGAAGACATCTCCAGATGAATCAAATCTCTAGCTGCTACTTTACCTCCAGTTGAAGCTTCAGACATCAAGAAGCAGAGATATACCATTCTCACTGTGCTCTGTCAGAATTCCCCCCCCATTGAATAAGAAAATGGTTGTTTTCAGCCCCTAAATCTGGGGCAACTTACTACATGGCAATAATAACCAGATAACAGAAAAGTATAATTACTTCAAGTAAAAAACTGCAAATCTCCTGCTATTCCACTTTAAATTTTTTTAAGCTTATGTATTTATTTTGAGAGAGACAGAGACAGTGTGAGCGGGGGAGGGGCAGAGAGAGAGAGGGAGGGGAGAGAGAATCACAAGTAGGCTCCACACTGCCAGCGCAGAGCCTGATGTGGGACTGAACCCCACGAAATCACGAGATCATGACCTGAGCCAAAACCAAAAGTCAGATGCTTAACCAACTGAGCCACCTAGGCACCCTATGGTATTTCACTTTAGTAACAACTCCCAGCAACATACCTGATTTCTATTATTCTATTCTATTCTATTCTATTCTATTCTATTCTATTCTAGTCTAGTCTAGTCTAGTCTAGTCTTTTTCTATTCCTTTTATTTCCTTCTTTCCTTTTTTTATCTCCCTTCCTTTCTTGACTCCCTCCCTCCTTTCCCATCTCCTCCTCCTTTTTCTTCTTTTATCACTGTTATTCTTTATAGCTGGTTATAACTAAATAATATCAGATTTCTTATATGATCACAATCAACTGATTTAAGCAGAAAAGGAAGGTCGTATAGCATCAAATAGGAGTACTGGAGCAAGGTGCACAATGGGACTGGCCACTTGGGCTTTACTACTTGTAAGGGCAGCTACAGCCATTTATACAACAGCTTGACAGTTTATGTCAAACTCTTTAGGAGAATGTATGTCAATCCTTTTTATAAAATCTCACAATCCAGAGAATCTGAAACCCTGTCTTAAAATTTCTACCAAAACATCTAAATCAATTCTGCTATAAATGATATAACCACTTAAGATATCATTTAATATTTTCTTTTAAAATTATATTCATAACTTAATGAAGCATTAGTGGAAGAACTAGCTTAGAAGGGGCATATCTTAGTGTCCAATCTACTTGCTAGTCATTAAATTATTAAACAACTCCTACTTCCTAAGTCAGAATCCAATTTACTACTATAATTATTAAAAACTATTAAGTGCAATACTAATAAGTGAATAGAAAAATAACTTGTCTGCTAAATTTTGGTGTTCATTTACATTTTTACTGTCAACAAAATCACTATAAAAAGAGTACTCTCTAATAACAGTTTAACTAAGATATTAACTGAATTATGTGCCAGGCACTGTTCTAAATATTGGGAATAAAGCAATAAACAAAACAAACAAAAGTTCCTGCCCATATGAAGCTTATGTTCTAATGGGAAGCATACATTCTACATTAATTCATGCATCACTTCCACAAGTATTTGAGAGTGAGGCATAAAGAACAATGTAAAGATGGTTAAAATAAGGTCCCCAAGAAAAAGCAATTAGAAAAGTAAAATTCCATTTCATTATTATGTAATTAAAGAATGATACTCTGAGTTTACGTTTTCAACAAGAACTGGTTGAGGCCTTTCTAAACATACCCGAGTTTTCATCTACTTTCAGATCACTGGGTTTCAGATTTCGAAGCTGAAGAAACTTCAGATTTACATAAACTATCCCAGGTTCTGTCACCATATTGTAGTTTTACCTCATTGTATCTCTCATCTCTACCTTAACTCAGCTCATCTTCTGCTCCACCTAGAAAGTATATGGTCCTCTCAAATCGCAAGATACATCTCTAGACCATTCTCTATTTGCCTAATGATAAATCCACCTTTTAATTTAGCAACTCAAGTGAGGAAATAACTACAATCTTTCATAAACAATGACACTACGTTTTACTCATCTCTAAAGTCCTGTTTTTCTAGGATTCAGAACTGGTACCACAGAGTCAACCACGCTCTTCTATGGTTCTCCTTGAGATCAAGCCCGTCATTCCAAGTCAGCCAACATTTAAAGGATAGAGAGTAAGGCCTCTGACACAGATTTTTTTCTTCTCTTTGCCACAGTAACTGGTTTAGTTGAGAACCCAACTGCCATCAACAAGTTCAACCCTAATGAACTAATAATAATTAGCTAAATTACCAATGATTAAATCTCATGGATTTAAAATAATCTGTAAGAATTACCAGGATGTCACAACTTTTTACGTGTGTCTTAATGTGTGAGAAGTGTGTTGTTTCAAAGAATGGATGCTTTCCCAGTTCTTTAAGGGGACTCCCATCATTTAAATATACTGCATTCATGATTAGCGCTGGGAGCACCTTCTACCCCAATCTCTCAATCGCTCTTGGTTTCTCCTGGCTCAACAAGAAAACATCCCATTTTTACCCAAGACTACTCAATAACTTCTTTAAGTGATTCTACATGGTTGCAATGTAGGTGACATCATCTAAAACCCCCAACTTGAAGCTATTCAGATGGTTTCTTGGTTTCTACTAAAAAGTTTTAAAAATGTATTGATCAGAGCCAAATAACCTAAAAATTAAAAATCTACCCTGGAAATGCAAAGATATCTTTTGTTTCTCTCATTCTGTTGTTAATGTTCCCAACTTTATACAAATAAAGCATTTTAGAAAAAATAAATGTTTTATACTAAACATTAGAAATACCTAACAGAAATTATGAGATTACTTAGCAATAAAAGGAAGCAAAAAAAAAATTCACTAGAGATTAGTGCTGCTGAAAGAGAACTGCTTCCTTTCTGTGAATATAAGTTCTTAATGACATGAATGCAGAAACATGGAACAAAATTTCAAACGTCAGAAGCCAATCATGCTATAAGAAGAGACTCAGAAAGTGAACAGCAAAAATGCCAATGTGTGGGAAGGGTGCCTGGCTGGCTCTGTCAGAACAGCGCGAGTCTTGATCTCCAGGTCATGAGTTCAAGCCCCCATGTTGGTGAAGAGATCACTTAAAAATAAAATGTTTAGGGGCGCCTGGGTGGCTTAGTCGGTTAAGCGTCCGACTTTCGCTTAGGTCATGATCTTGCGGTTTGTGGGTTCGAGCCCCGAGTCGGGCTCTGTGCTAACTGCCAGCTCAGAGCCTGGAGCGTGCTTCAGATTCTGTGTCTCCCTCTCTCTCTGACCCTCCCCTGCTCACGCTGTCTCTCTCTCTCTCCTAAAAATAAATAAAACATTAAAAAAAAATTTTAAAAATAAATAAATAAATAAAAATAAAATGTTTAGGGGCACTTGGGTGGATCAGTCGGTTAAGCATCTGAGTTCTGGTCAAGATCCCATAGTTCATGAGTTCGAGACCTGCACTGGTCTTTCTGCTGTCTGCACAGAGCTCACTTCAGATGTTGTCTCCCTCTCTCTCCCTTGCTCTCTGTCTCAAAAATAAACATTTAAAAAATAAAATAAAATCTTTAAAAGAGAGAAAGAAACAACAAGCCAAGAATTCAATGTCTCCTTAATTTGAATAGTGAAATAGAAAAGAAATCATCAAGCTCCCTTCAGTTTTGAAAATGTGCTCCCAGGAGCATTCTGTCCATGGACCATCCTGCAGTAATCCATTAATGAAAAGGATACAGCAATGGGTAAACTTGACACCAATTACCAATACCCAGATTAAAGACTGTATTTTACTATAATTACTATAAATCCAATACATGTCCTTTCAGAAATACTTAGCTCCATTCATACTTTCGCACTGTGGGGCGAAAAAAATTAAAGTACATACTACCAATCTGCAATATAGAGATCTGTGTATAATTTCCTCCACAAAATCACAAACTTCTTGAGGGCAGGAATTCATTTTGTTATTAACATCTGATATTTGTACAAAACTTGACCTTCATTTACACAACTTCATTTGATCACATAAACTCTCTAAGGTCAAAAGAGTAGTAATAATTCCTATTTTATGGTGGGGAAACCACAGTGAGGAGACATTAAGGAATTTCATTCTAGGTCACTCAGCAACAGGTGGAAGAAGTCAGAAGAAAAGTACTCGGACTACTATTCCACTGACTAGGAACGTTTTTAAAGCTTATTAGGATGGGAAATTTCAAACATATACAAATGAAGAGAGAATAGTACAATGATCTTCCACAGTTTTAACAATGATAAAGTTATTTTATCTTATCTACACCCCATTTTGAAACAAATTCCAGATCTGATACTGCTTTTTAAAAATATTTCAATATGTAAGTCAATCATATTTAACAAAATGTTGAATATAGCAGATAACCAATAAATACCTGGTTCAACTCTATAGATCTCACATATGCTTTCAGACACTATTATCAATTCTGACTAAAACAAAAATCAATTCTGAATTCTTGGATGGTACGTGTTGTACATATTTATTCATTTATTCACAAATATTTGTTCTGGGTTACAAGATGCCAGCTGCCATGCTAAGTGCTTAGGCTACAGCAAAAGGAACAAGCCAACACAGTTCCTTCATTCTGGGATTTTGCATTTAACTATTCTGGATACACACTCATACACATGCGTATGCGCACACGCACACATGCACACACACACACACCCCAACCACATAGGTCTTGAGGAATTGGAATTAGTTTGGCCGGAAAAGTACGTAACTAAACCTAGCAGTTTGTCAAGTTGGAATCCAAATTCTCTATACACAAATTATGAAATGGAATGGAAGACAAAGTTTACATGAATTCAGAATCCTGATATTCTTTTAGAAACTATTAGGAAAGTTCTGCTTAATTTTGCTCCTCCTAAGAGTTTTTCCACTAAAGGAAGCCAACGATATTAAAATTTAGTGGGGAAAAAACAAATAATTCAAGCAACTGATTAAAATGGATTCAGAATACCTTCCATTGTTATATTTTAAAATGTTCAAATAATATTCGACTTTTACTGAATATATGCACACTTCCTAATGTTCATGTCTTCTGTGTAATCTATAAACTAAGTCCACGACTACACAGTTAATTATGAAAATTACTTAAATCTTGAAACTCACTTCAATATAAACTATATAGATTGGAGTAAAACAAAAATGAAATGTTCTCTTTTTAGTATTTTTTTTATTATTCCCAAGAAACCAAGCTAAGTATAATTCTATATACAGATCCCTTTTCCCTCTTTGACACTCCTTAGTATTAACATTCATTTGATGGAAATTATCCAAAAGGTCCCCTTCTTAATAACTGAATCTCTTTTCCATTATTTCATGCATTTGTTGATTTATTCACTTTCTACTGGATGTAGAAAGTAAGTGGACCTGACCACAAGATACTTTCTGGGTCTTAGAAGATCACAAGAGGTTGACTGAAGCAGAAAATTAAGATTATGTCTTATACAATAGACATATAATATAAAAGCGCAGACATATACTAAGTGTCATAAAGGAAGTGCAGAGATATCAAGGTTCAAAGGAAACAAATTTTATCCAAATGTAGGTATTAAGGAGTACATCACACACAAAAAAGGTGGCATCAGAGCTTGACTCTGAGGAATGGGTAGCATTTCAACATGTGGAAACAGTAGTATAGGGAAGGGCACTGAGTGCACATTCTGAAATCAGCCCTAATTAAAGCTGCAGAGGTGGATGGTAAGAGGCATATACAGGGTAAATGGAGTAGTTGGTTTGCTTGGAGGATACATGTAGCAAATGCACAGGAAGAACACAAAAAAATTCTACCAAAGACCAAGCTAGTACTGAAGACAAAACATGGGTTTTGCATAATTTAAAAATGGATAGAAGTATTTGAAGGTTCTTACTACACTGTCTTGGTGTGCAGATGCATCACAGTTAATACCTGATCATCAACCAGTGTTTAGCCGGAGATACTTGGTAATGCTGCATCCAGCTCTAACAGGATGAGAAATTCTCACCTGGGGGTTTATAGTGTAATTTATTCTACTTCATTCATTCAGGAAATATACACTGGGAAACTCATGGTTGCAGACATTATGTTACTTATAGACATAATTCTGTACTCAAGTAAAAAAAAAACACACACAAAATCGTTAAGCTGAAAAAACTGTTAACAGCTCTAGGAAGTGTTTTCTTTTTAAATTTTTTATTCTTTGTAGAGAGAGAGAGAAGGAGAATCATGAGCAGAGGGGAGAGGGGCAGAGGGAGAGAGTCTCAAGCAGGCTCCATGCTCAGTGGGAAACCCGATGCAGAGGCTGATCCCACAACCCTGGGATCATGACCTGAGCTGAAATCAGGAGTAGGATACTCAACTGACTGAGCCACCAAGGCGCCGCCCCCCCCAAGGGAGTTTTCGATATGCAATGACCATTAGTCATGTGGTCCTGCAAACACTGGATATAAACCTGCGTCTGAACCTTGGTCATCCTCAATTTGTATCTAAAACACATATAACTGTGGAATAAAACAGTTGACTAAAAATAAAACAATGTTTTTACATTTTCACAAAACAATTCCTATAGAGACCAAATGGGGTTGGACTAGGTTATATCTAAGACTCCTTACAATTCAAAAATCCATATACTGTAATTGTAATTCTACTACATTAAAATCCTTTAGGAAGGCCAGATAATAAGAATTAAAAATTAAAATGGTTGCCTAAATGACAAAGCCAACAATAGTAGCCCAAATTTAGGGAAACTACTAAGTGTTTAATAATTATCCTATCCCACATGGACCTCCAGGCTACTACTAGACACACAGATTCTTTCCACATGTCCTAAGGTATCTTTACTTCACCTCGCGACACACAGATTCTTTCCACATGTCCTAAGGTATCTTTACTTCACCTCTCAACAGAGAGAGCTACATGTGCAGATAGTAAAATAAAAGCAAATATGGCAGCAAACTGGTGATATTTAAATCAACTGGCCAGTGTCTCATAAAACTCCTCCCTCTGATTGCTGACCTACCTGTAGCCTTAGCATCTATAGACCATCACAGATAGTAAGCACTTTTACTGTAGGCATGCTTGTTACCAACCACCAGTGCCTATTTTCAATGCTGATTCTTGGCCGTAGGACAAAGCCCAACACTACACACTCTACCTTGTCCTATTACCAAACCTCCTGTACCCAGATTTCATTTCTGTCATGTTGTATTATACCAAGAAACTCACAATGTCCTTCCTAGGAAGACAAGCTCATCGGAACCTCAAGACAAGTAAAGCAACTGTATGATCAGTTTTTCAAGAAGCATTAGTACCATATTTCTTTATATGTCTCCAGGTTGTTATGTTACCTAATTTTCAAGTATTATGATATTTATGTCATTAAATGGGTAGTAGATGCCAGAGCCACATTACGTAATAGTTCATTCATCAGACAAGCATTTAGATTTTTCCTATTATTTTGTTTAAAATGAATTCACTAATATTACTTACTTAAGTACACTAGTAACCTATATTATTTTTTAACTATATCTGTTTATATAATCATAGTTATTACCCAAATTCCTTCAAGGCAGAATTTAATGGATAATCATCACAGTTTTTACACAGACTTCAGCAGGGTACACCGCAGAATTCAGGAATTTCCTGAACTGATATGTCATTTATTTCTGGCAAACCATTACCTTTGTCTACATATAGTTCATTTTTTCCAAACTAGAAATGTACTTACTTGTTTAACTTCTTCCATCAAACAAACAAAAATATTTTTTTTTAAATTGCTACTCAGATTTTAGAACAACTCAACCACTTAAAATGGCACAACAGACAAACTGCTTAACCTCTGAGCCTTAGTTTCTTGATCAATAACAAAAAAGTGCTGAAAGACTTCCAAAGTCTTTCCAACTCTAATACCCATGAGTTTACAATGACATAGCGTAAGAAACAGAGGTTTCAATCTGAAAAAATATTCCTAGGGAATCATTCCTAGAGAGGCATTAAAAAAAAAAAAAAAAGGATAATTTACTTTTAACAAGGAATCTGTTTTCACAGATACTCAGTTGTCCATGTCTTAAACACAGGGAAATATACCAAGAGATATTCAAGTTTATACAAGTTTCCCTCCTATAAGCCATTGCCTCCTTAACAGGGAAATTCTAATAATTCCAGGGTGATAACAGTTGTGTAAAAGGAGAATACAAGCACAAGGCCAACAATTCAGCATTACCATGTTCTTCTGCAGCAATAAGGCATGGGCAGAACATAACTGTGAAAATGCTCATTTATGAAATAAGCTTGATAAATTGGAAACTTTTCAAGGAATCCTTAGATAAGGAAGGACCAAACTTACTTCTAACATATTGAAACTCAAAAAGAAAAGTAAACTCCTGTTTCTCCCGCTTTCACTAAAACAAGCCCAAAGAAACATATTATTTATCCGCAAAATAACACTTCTATTCAGAAGGATTCCCATGAACTAATCCACCTGAGGGGTCAGCTTTTTGCTGCATCAACATGTCAGGTTTCTTCTACCCTGTTCATGTTTAGGTTTTCCTAGAGAAAATAATATTTTTATTTTCTTTTTATGTTATATATTATGAAGATCTTTAAAAAGAGAAAACTGGGGGCACCTGGGTGGCTCAATCAGGTAAGTATCCAACTTTTGATTTCAGCTCAGGTCATGAACTCACTGTTTGTGAGATCGAGCCCTGTGTTGGGCTGCATTGCTGATAGTGCAGAGCCTGCTTGGGATTCTCTCTCTCCTCTCTCTCTGCCCCTCTCCCCATTCGCATGTTCTCTCTCAAAGTAAATAAATAAACTTAAAAAAGAAATATTAAATATAAACACATTTTTTAAATAAAAAGAGAACTGGAAAACTCTCCTTGAGTTTCTGAACCAGTACCTGAATTTGAATTATACTTACACTAACAAATTTAATCCCTGGGGACAAGGTTGGTAGCCCTTACCAGTATCTTTGTAATGACACACTACCATCAAGTATCAGGGTTTGCTCATCATCTTATTCCTTCAAACACCAGGCTGGGAATTACTTGAGGGAAGTAGTCAGGTATGATTTTCCCAAGTATCTTTCCCAGCACCCAACCCCACTATGGTTTTTAAATAGTAGGTCCTTGTTTATTTTTTAAAAAATTTTTTAATGTTTATTTATTTTTGAGAGAGAGAGAGACAGAGCATGTGCAAGGGAGGAAAAGAGAGAGAGGGAGACACATAATTCAAAGCAGGCTCCAGGCTTTGGATTGTTAGCACAGAGCCTGATGCGGGGCTCGAACCCACAAACTGTGACATCACGGCCTGAGCCGAAGCTGGACGCTCAACCAACTGAGCCACCCAGGCGCCCCAATAGTAGGTCCTTCTTAATACTTGTTAAATATATGGAGCCTAATGTTCATATCTATTAGTTACATGTCAATATCTTCTTGTGAAATCAATTTGTACATCTCTCCCTAAGGTAAAATTTAATCTTTGAAAAGCATTTGATTCACGGGTGTCTGGATGACACAGTTAGCTAAGTTTCCAGCTTCAGCTCAGGTCATGATCTCACGGTTTGTGAGTTTGAGCTCCATGGCAGGCTCTGTGCTGACAGCTCAGCACCTGCTTCAGATGCTGTGTCTCCCTCTCTCTCTGCCCCTCCCCCACTCACACTCTGTCTCTCTCTCTCTCTCTCTCCTTCAAAAATAAATAAACATTTTAAAAAAATTATAAAAAGCATTTGATTCTGAATTGTGTTTTTGTCTTATTCAATCAGCAAATTCTTGATAACCAAATTATCACATATATTAGCTGTTCTATAAAACCAGTTAGTCTAAACATAGCCCAACAAGCCAATGGAAATAAAGAGAAGTGAATTTTGGAAGAGAAAAAAGAACTAATTACCTCATTACAAAGTAAAGTCTAAAAGTATAGAGACTTTTTCTGACTTGTTCACTGATGAATCCCCAACTCCTAGCAGTGTCTGGTACATAATAGGCCATCAATAAATATTTGGTGAATCAATGGACTGCTTATAAAATATATCATTTTTTTAATCTATATATATTTAGTTCAGAAGGCAAAACAGGATTCCTTTGTGGAGTATAGAAGCTCTAATACAGGTTGACATATAAGTCTGATTCTGGCAAATGCTCTAGGATTTGGGATTACCAACTGTAAAATAAGAGCAAATTTACATCCTAGACAGTGACTGGCTGATCAAGCCTGAGCTTGGGATGCATCCAGCAGAGGTAAACAAGAATTTCAAGTCATTATCCCTGTGCATACAGGCACTATCAGTGCCAGCAAAAACAAGTCAGCCTTTCTGGCAAATCCATCAAAATTAATTCTTAAACATCTGAAAAAACTAATATGTTTATTATGCTCCTTCAAGCTTAGAGGCTTAACTACTTATGGGAAGGGCCTATAATTCTGATCAATTACTTATGACTTGAAGGCACTTACAAAGACATCTGTCCTTTTAAGAAACCTTTAAAGAACCAGCCATAGCATTGTAAAGCTGACCCTGTGGGGCACTAATAAGTCACAGGTTTGGGGGTCCAACTTTGACAACTTTCCCTTGGAAAGAAAAGAATTACTGTCACCTGTCCTTGATTTCCTGACCCTGTCTGAGCAAATGTTAGCAACCTTCAATATCTGGAATTCCTCGTCTAGTGAAGCAAGTCTTGGGGACCAAATACTACCCCAAGGCAGAGGTGAAGAGAAGAAATGGGAAGGAAACAAAATGGAATGAAGATATGTAGCTCATGAAGATGGCATCATCAATAATGTTCTCAAGTATCACTGAATTTCATGGCATAGGACTGGTGGGTCTCTTTTGACAAACCACAGGCTCATTCTATCCAAGTAGTTTCTTGGTTCCAAAGCCTGTAATGTCTGGTTTAGGGTATGATTTGCTTTATAGAAAAGGCCACGTGAACTGATATTTTACTGGGAACCTGTTTGGAGGCAACGGTCCCACTAATCAGGATGAAAACAAAGACTACTTGGAAGCCTGCAGCATTTTTAATTCTTAAAAAAAAAATTTAATGTTTATTTTTGCGAGAGCAAAAGAGAGAGCATAAGCGGTGGAGGAGCAGAGAGAAAGGGAGACAAAAAATCTGAATCAGGCTCCAGGCTCTGAGCTGTCAGCATAGAGCCTGACAAGGGGCTCAAACCCACAGATCATAAGATCATAACCTGAGCTGAAGTCAGACGCTTAACCGACTGAGCCACCCAGGTGCCCCAAGCATTTTAAAATTTAAACTGCTCTCACATACACCATCTCAGCTCCTACTCAAAACTTTTTTTAAAAATTAATTTATCTTTTTTGAGAGAGAGAGACAGAGCATGAGCAGGGGAGGCGCAGAGAGAGAAGGAAACACAGAATCTGAAGCAGGCTTCAGGCTCTGAGTCATCAGCACAGAGCCTGATGCAGGGCTTGAACCCACGCAAGAACTGTAAAATCATGACCTGAGCCGAAGAGTCAGACACTTAACCTACTGAGCCACCCAGGTGCCCCTCAAAACTATTAAAGAGGCAGGTATCATCACTGGCACTTAACCTGTAAAAATATTTTTAGCAAACCTTTAATTATCTGCATCTTCAATTTTAAGTATAGCCTCCTGAAATTTCTCAGTACAGAATTCAAGTCATGGGTCAGTTAGAAATCTCTAAAGACATGCCAATTTCAAGAGGATAAATCAAGAGAATAAGACGGATTAGCCAAAATCTACCAACACAATATCAGAAACAATCATCTTGCTGTTAAAAGGATAGAGCTTTGTAAAAGACAGTGTTACACAGGAGTGCCTCTATAATGCCTCTATGTTGGAAGGACAGTATTTTGTTTATTTACATGTAAATAATTAGACATTCCCCATAGGCAACAGACAAAATAAAACAATAACTTCGATCCTAAAATTCTAGAAGTGGAATTCATCCTTTGGGAAGAACCTCAGTGATTCTTCCAGGAAGATACCAAAGTTACAGGGGACAAAATGTACTTGCCCCCTTCCCCTCCAATATCACAGAGCCTCAAGAGCAGAGTTTTTGTTGGTTTCTAACAAAGAAAACACACACACAAAAGGTCACCTATTATGTATAATCCATCTTCCTAAAACACTCCTTCTCCTGGTGTCATTTTCTTTTGCCCCCTCTCCCTTAAGTGGCTAATGCAGAGGTATAATGGGGGGTCCTATTTTCATAGCCATTTACTATCATTTTTAAGTATGTAAGACTCTTAGCAGCCTTCTAGCCTTAGTCTGTGTTGGGAACAAAGTACCACACAAGTCACACAGCCTAGGATAAGGGGAGACAAGTTAAAAATCCCAGGAAGACTTTGTAGACACTTGGGCTCCCTGAGTCTCTAGAGGGCTTGTTATTTCAAAGGTCAGTCTTGGGTCTCTTGACTTTGATGACTAATGTTAAATTGCTTGACTTTTTACAAAAATATTTAGCTGTGTTTATTTATATAATTTCATCCGCAGCACACACAGTAGGCATGTATTTGTTGAACAGAATCCCCACATGGATGGGAAGACAGGAAGAATACCCCAAGACTTCCGTTTTCCAACACACTATGGTTAAGAGTTGACAGGTAAAATCACACCGGAATTTGTAGAAGTTTCTGTGCATTCCTTTTTGACTAAAAACTACACATATCGGTTTAGAAAAGAAAAGCATGCCACACCACACAATGTCAACCACACAATGGGGAAATTCCAGGATCGCTAAGAAAACACCATTATCCTAGTCACACACACACTTTAATTACTGGTTACCACACAGGAGAGGCTTTAAGAAATGCTGTCTCTCCATCCCCTTTCCACAACCCCTCCAGAAAAGCAAAAGCAGAACACTTGGAATCTAAAGCTTCCACACCATGGACTTCCATCACTGCTTTTGAGAAGTAGTCTAAAAACTATGGTGACCCAGAGACATAAGGTAATACACACACTAACAGGCAACATTTTTGGAAGGAGTTTCTTAGGCCACCCTGTTTGACACTTCTTTATCATTATATAACTTTAGTTAAAGAAAAACTGGACGTGACTGGCAAAAATATTCCTACGCTTCTGCATGTTTAAATCTTATTTATAAGATTTATCTATACGAGGTTCCACCAAGAAAATTCTAATCCCAATTTTCACCGCATCTTGCTACTTCTCTTATTCTCTGCCTCTCAAAAATTCCCCAATGGCTAGGGAAACTATGCGGGGGCTGGCAGGGCACGTCTCAGCTTGGCTCATTCTGTCCCTAAAAGGCACCCAACTTCCTGGACCCCCTTTCAGGGCCAGCAGGAAGAATACGCAGAACTTGCACAGCGGCGGGGAAGCCTCTGCAGGTCACATTTCCTGACCTGTCTTTCTGCTCACGGTCTGGCAATGTCACCTGCTCTGGCTTGCGGCTCTGTCGACAAAACTTACTCTCACTCTGTAAGGGCAACGGGTCGCGCCGTGCCTCCCCTGCCGCCCTGCGCCCCGGCAGCTTCCCGGCCCCGAGGATTCCCCGCCCCCCCCCCCCCCCCCCGGACGCGCTCGGTCTCCGACGGCGAGGGCGCCGCTCCCCCGCTCACCTGACCACGTTGGGGTGCTCGAAGGTCTCCAGGTGCCTCAGCACCGCCACCTCGCGGATGGTGGAGAGCGGCATGCCCTCCTCGCCTGTCTGCACCCGCACGCGCTTCAGCGCCACGAACCGGCCTCCGTTCTTCAGGTCCCGGGCCTTGAACACCTTCCCATAGGCGCCCTCCCCGATCTCCGCCACGCATTCGTACTGCTGGTCCGCGCGGCTCAGGCCGTCCTTCTCCATGCCGTCTGGACACCGCCCGGCGCGGCGCCGCTGGGACGGGCGGGGGGCGCGCTCGGCTCGCTCTCGGCCGCCGCTCTCCCGCTCCCGGACTCCCCGGCCCGCTCCCTCGCGCCCCGGAGCTCGGTCTCGCTCTCCCTCACCCCCGGCGACTCCTGCGCTCCGGCGCTCCGGCTCTCGCGGCTGCTGGGGCTGGATGGAGCGACCTCCCCGCGGGCGGGCGCAACCCCGGTGCCGCCGCGAAACTCCGCCTGCCGAGTCGCCAACGACTGACTGAGGCGATCCCTCCTCTTCCCTCCCCGAAGCGCAGTCCTCTGCACAGACACCGAGGCGATCACATAGTCTCTGCCCCAGCGCGTCTCAGTCCACGATCATGCCACCTAAAAGAAGAGACGGGAGGACAAGAAAAAGTGCAATCAGACATCCCAAGCGCCTTCCTCCGGGTCCCCGCAGACTCCCCTCCTCCTCCTTCATGAAAGCCCCCAGCGCTACCCTCTGTGCGCTCCTGCCCTCTCCCAGGCTGCTTAATCCTTCCTGGTTCCTCTGAGAAAAGCGAAGTTACTTTTCTTTCCCTGCAGAGCCGGAGCCGTCTTCGCGCGGAGAGGTTGCAGGGGCCCCTCGGGGATGAGCGCGCGGCGCGGGACGCAGTGGACGGGAGGGGGCGTGCCGAGCAGCCCAGAGTGTGCCGGGAGCGCGGGGGAGGGGAGGTGCCGGGCACGTCAAAGTCACGGCTTAATATTTATCCCTACATCATTGTATTGCACTGCTACCCACCCCGCCTCTCCGGGCCTGGACGTGCAGGGAAAGGGGCTCCCGGGGTGCCGAGGAGCTTTCAGGGGTCGTGCCCGAGCTGCTGTGGAGTGACTGTGTGGGTCCACCCGTGTGGGACTGCAGAATATGGGTGGGGGCTCCCAGGACCCTGTAACCCGATGCTGGGAGTGTGCGAGAAGGGTTGGTCAGACATCTGCTCGGAAATTGCTTCCTTTCTTTCTACTTTCAGTTTTTCGACGAGGAGACATTTAAAAACGACTTGTACACACAAATGGTCTTTTTGGGGTAAAGGAGTCTGGATTGGAAACGGAATTCTTTCTCCGACTCGGAGGACCTCCCTGGTGGAAACCCAAGGGGTCGGGGAGGGCTGGGACTCCCGCTACTCGGGAGTGGAGGGACGATGGGGCCCTTGAGGGGGGAGTAGCCCACGGGACCATAAGGGTTAGGAGAATAGGGTATTCGCCGCACTTCAGCTTGTCACCTCCTTAAATAATAACTTCGGGGGAAGGTAGCATAACCGTGACTCGCCCTGGAATTTTCGACTAATTTCAACTTCAACAAAACTCAAACTCCTCTTAAAAAGGCTGGGGGTAGGGGGGTGTAAATGCCAAGCCTCGGGGGTGAGAGAGAAGGGGCTGCGTTCTGGGGGCCAGGACTCCCGAACCTTTTCCCATTCCCTGGATCGTCTCTGAAGTAGCAGAGAAAGCTACTCCATTCCTCTTTCGGCTTAAGGCCTTGTCTTATCAGAGGCCAAACGCCCCCCCCCTCCCCCGCCAGCCCTCCGCACAACAAAGTGCGGGGAGGGGGGGTACAGCGGGGGCACACTTCCCCTCCCCATTCAGTTGCAATCCGGGACCCAGGAAGCCTCCAGCCCACGGCCGCCGCGGCCTCGGCGGGACATTCGCCACGCCGGCCGCGTGTCCGGAATTCCCGGGACGCCTCGGAATTACCTGCCCCGCAACCTCTGGCTGGTTCGCCTTCTGCCAGGAATTAAAGAAACAAATGGCGCGATCCCCACGGTGTGCGGGCAGAAGGGACCATAGCGAGGGCAGAGTCCCTCACACTCACTCCATGCGAAACCGTCCTTAAAAAGTGAAGCCGAATCCTGGGGGAGCCAAGGAACGAGCCCCCACCCCCACCCCACCCCACCCCCCTCCCGCCCAGGGCCTGCACAGGGGTCTGGGCCAGGCAGAGGGCCACACAGGTAGCCGAAGAGCCGCCGCCGGCAGCGCAGCCCGCCCCTCCCGCATCCCCCTCCCCGCCCCAGTCCAGCGGGAGGCTCAGCCGCGAAGGCTGCGTCGCCGACGTCCCACCCCCGCAGAGAGCTGCGCCCGCTGCCCCCGCCCGGCCCCGCACCGCCCGCCCAGGCTCACCCCCCCCCCGCCCACCCCCGCTCCCCGGACGGTCGGCTCCGGCGGAGAGAAACGGGAGCAACAGTGCCTTTTCCCCCCCTCTCCTCCACTTTTTTTTGTTGTTGTTGTTGCTTTCCCACGCTGGCTGAATGTGACTTGACCCCATTTCAAAAAAGTTTGACATAGTGCTTCAACATTTCCGCATTCCTCCGCGACTACAAAGGCTGCAGCCGCCTCCCTCTGCTTTCTGTCTCTGCTCTCTGTCTTCACACTCAATGAAATCCTCCATGTGCCTCTCCCGAAGCCTGCCAAGCACCGCAAGGGTCGCCACCGGCGCAGCGACGAGAGGCCGCGCTGGGACCACGACTCCCGCGTGTGCGCACACGCAGATGCGCCCCACGTGCACACTGCCGGGCGCACTGCAGGGCCTGGAGCTGCTCGCCGCGGGGTGTGCGTTTTAACTCGGATATTTTAAATTATAAAAGCAAACCGGGAAACCAAAGCAAACGTGCGTGCTTCTGGGGCTCCGAGTCTGTGCCCCGGCCGCCTGCGTGCACTCCACTCAGGGTGCGTAACGCCCCCGCGGGGGCTGCCCGCAAGAAGCCTGCGTTAACATTGATCTCGTCGTGAGGAAGGTGGAGGCCACACCCACACCTCCGCGAGCTGGAGAGAGAGCTTTCGTGGGGAAATGAATATGGGGGACGGAAACACATTGTCCCGCATGGAGTCCCCAGAGGCAGTGCGTTTTAAACCCTTAAGTGTGGATGATTCAGTGAGTGTCTGAGTGGAGTTGATATTCCGCTTTAAGAAGCTGGCTGAGCGTGTGGGTGATTGTGCTTAAGGCTATGTGGGAGCAGGCACAGGATCTTAGTGTTGGGGGTGTCCCTCGGGTAGGATGTCCCTCTCTCGACGATGTCCTCAGATTAGGAGGGACTCCTCTTGCTCCCCAAAACTGGTCTCTGTACCTAGTCTGCCTCGGCTCGTAAGGGGTTAACTAAAGCCGATCTCGAAGACACACACACACACACACACACCCACCACAGTCACCCCCACCCACACCCTGGCTTCCGACCCCGGCCAAGCTCCCAAATCTCCCCTGGGGACCCCCCACCCAGCAGCCCACCCAACCCAACGAACGGCCCCTCACCTGAGGGGCCTTGCAGCGTCGGGCTTCCCGAGGGGGCTGCGAGTGTCTGTCGGACGTCCGCACGTGTCCGCGGCGGCGCCAAGCAGGTAACCCGTCAGGAGGAAGGAGACACCAGCACTCCACTGCGTAGGGGTGGGCACAGCGGCGGAGGGCGGAGGGACAGCTGAGGGCGTCGCCCGTGCCGCTCGCTGGGGGCGAACCCGGGCCGCGGGGCTCCGGCCGGGGCTCGGGGCCGCAGCCGGGGAAGGAGCGCGAGCGGGGGCGGGGCCCCCGGAGGCTGCCTCTGCTGAAGACCCACCGGGCGGCTGGGTTAGGGGCTCGCCGCGCAGTGGCAAGCAAGTGTGCAAATTAAAGCCTTCCGGAGAGAAGGGTAGGCGGCTGAGACCCGGCTGTGCTCTGAGCCTCTCAGCTCCCCGGTCTCGGCTCCGAGTGGGGGGCGAAGAGGGGGGGCGTAGTTAAATGAAAATTTCCGGCTTTCGCTGCAACTGGAGTGGGGGATCTTGCAACTGAAATGAGAGGCGTGAGAGGGAGAGTGGGATGTATCGTCAGGAGTCCGCGGAGTTTCCAAACCCACGGTCGCCCAGAGTTGGAGTTTTGACAGAGTGAAGGGGGGGATCAGCATTCTGTGATGTGGACAGATGGAAAAAACAGAAAACAACCAACCATAATTATGAGGGGCCGTTGGGGATGGTAAATACCAACACTTTCCAAGAAATTGAAAAATCGAACCAAAAAAATAACTCTTCTCTATCTAAAAAAAAAAAAAAAAAAAAGTCTGGCAGGGCGCCTTGCAGAAAAGAAAATACTAATCTGTCCAAGCACTTTTCACTTTCAGCATGAGCAACATTTGTTTTGTTTTCCTTCGCTTCCTTTCGGCCTCACAAAGCCCTATCTCTTCCTTTTGGACAGAGGATATGATTTGGAAATTGTCAGGCACTCTGTGGTTAACGATCTACTTGAAGGGGCTGGCGGGCTCACAATTATTAAGTGGTTAGCAATTGCTGAGGGTTCACTAAGGTATTTCTAGGGAGCTAGAAAGACTAAAGTTTAATACAAATAATAGAACTGCAAGGTAATAGACACACATTTACACACACACACACACAACACACACACAAAGAAGAGAGAACGTGATTCAGTGGGTTCTCAGTTTAAATGCATTATTGGAATTCTGAGATTTGAAACCTTGTAAGAATGTATACTTTACCTGCTGAGAAAACCTGAATACAATTATTGCAGGTGAAAATGAGATTTTGGACAACAACAACAAAAAAAGTCTTTAAGACTTCCTACAATGGAGTAAAACCAAAAAGAAAAAGAAAGAAAGAAATAGCTGTTTTTTTTTAAAGGAATTCAGTGTTCTCTAAAGTCTGTATCTGTAGCATACTTGAAACTTTTAAATATCTTAAAGTAAAGCTTAAAAATATATTTATTTATTTCAGTGCTCTCTGGAAAAATTTAAACCCAGCAAAAGCACTGTTTGAATTGGAGATATTACTTCTATAAATCTTGTGACTTTTTAAATTAAACCATGTTGCTAATTTCAGAGTAGATCAAAATTTTGCCTTTATAAAACTCATTCTATACTACAGTGTGAAGTAACAGGTTAGATAAATAAAAATTGTTGCATTTCCATTAGCAAATATTTTGCAGTTCCTTTTAATATTTTTTTCTTGAATGATAAAGTGGATATTTGTGTTTCTTATGCTTAAGATAATTCATAAAATACATTTTGTGCTTAGGATTAGATCTTCCAAAATGAATTCAATTTCTGAAGAAAATTTGTAAAGATATCTATAACCTCCTAT
Organism: Hyaena hyaena; assembly: GCF_003009895.1. Lineage (NCBI taxonomy): Eukaryota > Metazoa > Chordata > Mammalia > Carnivora > Hyaenidae > Hyaena > Hyaena hyaena. The sequence goes on from NW_024081158.1 coordinate 535,142, forward strand.
ACCTTATAGACCTAAGAATCCAGTTGTTAGATTTTGTATTTATATAAAATATTAGGTCACTACAACTCACTAATTAGACTTTAAATCTGAGATACAAATGAGACTCTTCCATTTTTATAAGTGCTACAACTTATCAATGATTTTAAAACAAGATTTACTTGTTGGTAATTAACACATTTATGTAATTTTGAAATAATTGTCAATAAATAGTCATAGAAATTAGCAAATGATTGCAATAATTTATTTGGATAAATAATTTGTTTGAAAAATAGTAAGCCATAAATATTTTTTTAATTAACAGAAAAATGTCTTTTCTACACTGGGTTGCATTTTTAATTTCTGAATTTGACAACAATCATAGATGGATTTGTAATTCATGATTTAGATTACTAGATCACTTGTACCAAGTAAAAAACAAAAACAAAAATAATAAAGAAAGAAAGAAACTTTATTTAATTATATATACTGAGTGTTAACTCTCTTTATGTCATCTGCTTTCTCTGATATTGTTAACTTATTGTTCACTCTCTCTGGTTATGGTTCCCATGAAGTCCCAGTTGGTTAAAGCCTCAGACCAGGAAGTTTTACAATGGATTGTGTAAAATTAGTAAATACCAGATTGTTTTTGTTTATGGATAACTTCCTCTGTGGGTAATAGGTTATCATAACAAAATTTGTGGAAAGTTTTTACACTGTGAACCAAATTCCTACCCTTTGTTTAGGAGTCTTTTATGAATGAATGCCTAGCATTCAAGAATAATGATTTGCATGCCACGTATCTGATATCTGAAAGTTGTAAATCATCTTACAGGTGTTTAAAAATTAGAAGTCATGGATTTATCTTCAAATATGATCTTGTAGCTTATACTGAAAGTTTTCTTAGTGTCACATAAGAGATGCATTCTGTGTGAACATTTTATACCAGATACCTGTAAATTTTTGTTTTCCCTAATATAAAAGTAAAATGTAAAATTCGGGTCTATAATTTGTAGTCTTGTTTAAGGAATGAGTAATTTATTTAAAATTAGTAACTTTATAATGTACATCTAATTTTAAATCATCTCTGATTTATATTGGCTATTTGAATTTATAAAATATATTTTCCAGAAACTCAGAAATAATGTTTTGCTATAATCCACTACACAATAATTTTAATTGGAGGTTCATGTAATTGTATACTTTTTGTCTATAAAGATCTCCTGTTTATTGTTTTGATAAAAAAAAACTTTTCTGGTTTAATAACTTTAAGATCAGTTGCCCTCATCTTTAACTTGATTTATATGTGTATGTAAATGTTATCTTTGTTGAGTAATTACTGTGAAAAATCATAATTTTAACAGACATAGTATAATATAATGCAATCCATTTTAATGCATTCCTTCTTCCCCAGGCATTTTCAAGAGGTTTTCTTAGGTTTTCCCTTAAAATACTGAAAATTTACTAAATATCCTAGGAAAACTCAATTGTACCACCAACTTTTTTCGATTGTAAAATTCTGAATTTTAAATGACTTTTTAATTCAATCTTCTAAATAAATTACTTCTAGTTGATTCGGAAATGACCTGTTGTTTTTCTCTTTTTGTTGTTGCATGTGATGTGATCTAATGTACTGCATTTAAGCAGTGAAACTTGCAAAGATTTTGAAATTTGTCATGAGGGAAAAAATATAATAGGTAGTAGCTTATAAATTTAAGAAGAAAAATCCAGACATTATTATTTTTTGGAACTTTCCGTTTTCGTGAGTTCTACTGCTCTATAATTATCCCCGTGCAACATGTCAGCACTATGTTCATGTTTGTATAATTGTCATATTTTCTTTTTTTCCCTTTTGATAGACACTCATATCTTCTGTTTCCTTAATGTGTGTGTGTTTATGCATGTGTGTGTGAATACCTCTATGTTCTTGGTATATTGTTGTGACATGTTCGCAACATGTTTTTAAGATCCTTTCATCATCTATATTAGTATCCTGAGTAATCAGTAAAATAACTGTAGAAATACCCTTATAAAAGATGGTGAAATCACACTGAAATACTTACATTTTTTTCGATTTAGAGCATCCTACAGTTTTCACTAACTTCTATCATCTCTTTTCTAAGGTAATATTTGCATCTCAGCTGCACACATGGCCTAACAATTGTGTTGGCATAGCTGCCTTTGGTTAAGCTAAAAGGTGCATACATGCTTTAGGTAGACCATTCAGATGAAGCAGTGAGGGTACAACACAGTGGGGCTAAATCCGGATAAAGTGGGATCTGGGAGGTAGAAGGACAGGGAGAAGCTTCTCTTTGGGCACCTGAGAGAAACTTCTGTGAATGGCCTGACCACCAAGGGCAAGTGAAGGATGTACAAGCTGAGGTCCCGGGGCCAAGAGATGTAGCCTCAGGGCTCTGAGTATGGAGTGTCCTTGCAATCTAATTCTTTTCGGATGAATGACATTCTGTATCTGTCCTATTATGCACTGAAATCCATCTTATTAAATGAGATCGTGTAATGTATGTGTCCATATTCATGTAACTCTTCTACATTGTCTCATTATGGATTTTTCCTAAAAATAATAGAGAATGGCATTCTTTGCAGGGTTCTTTGAATTTCTAGAAAAAAGTGAATAATAGCATAGCTCTGTGTATCAAACATTTTATCAGAAATTGAAGCAAGAGTCCGATTTTTAAACTGTTATAAATTTGTTCTGTTATTCATATCATAGTGCCCTCAATGCCTAGGACAGTAACTGGCAAGTATTTTATGTCCAATAAGTATTAGTCAATGGGAAAGTTGGCTTTATACCCTTAATCCCTCTTCTCTAGGACTACTTCTTCCTACTCCCTTTAGGGAGATATAGTATAATAAATTTTTATATAATCTCAGCAAAGTTTAGGGATAGGGATGTCAGGATTTCAGAACCAGTCTCTTCTACCTGCAGTTGCCTTCCTTTAATCCCTCTTCTCTAAATCCTATCATCATTTTAAGGCCCAGCTCTTAAAACCTGGGAGATCCCCGCAGGGGAACGACATCCCTCTTGGCTCTGACTCCTTGAGGCCATCTGCTTTCTACCTCCTTACAAGCTTGATGCTCTGCTTTCCACCGTCCTGAGCTCCCCAAGCGAGTCTACCATCCTTGTTCCTCTTGGCAAGGAACTGCGAATGGCTGTGCCATTGGCCATAGTAGGTGGTCAGTGAACGCAGCAATGGTCCTTGTCTCTCTACACAAGTATTAAGGAATCAAGCAGGCACAGACTGGAACATTGTGGCATAAGTAGAATTAAGATCCGAAAAGTTGAGGACAGTGTTCCACTTTGCTTAAATAGGAAAGAACCAGGTCATCCTGTTACTCTTTGTGGATTCGTTGTTTTCTCCTGCGTTGAAGATCTTAGTCACTGAAAACATTTTTGTCTGAAAGAAAATGTGTTCAGATAAATTTCTAAATTTGACTGACAAATTCTAAAATCGTGCCTACAAAAAATACTTAGGTAATTTTATGCATTTCCTCCCCCTGAAAATTTGAATTAAACGATTTTTCTTTAAAAAGAGCAAGTACTAAATTATGAGGTGAATTAGAAACTATATAGCCCAGAACTGAGAAAGATTGCTAATTTTATTGAGTAATATCTTTAATATCTATGTGAGTGTATTTGAAAGGAGAGAATCCTTGATTTCTAAGTCAAGAGCCTGTGTTTTATTCCTAGTTCTTCCTCACAGCAATGCTCACTGTAGCCCCAGTTACCAGTCACATAACCTTTCTGACCTTCAGTATCTATGACTATTAAGTGGGTTTGCTAATCATTAAGGAAGATGGTAGGAAAACAGTTTGGAGAGAGGCAACAGAAAGTTGTACTTTTGCAAGAGAAGATCCGGAAGAGTAATTGAAGTTGAGGGTCTGTGGTTCAGAAGACCTGAACTTTAATCTGAGTTGGCCGTGAACTACCTGTGTGACCTTGGGCAACACACTGAGTCTTGAGATCTTAAGGTCTTTGTCAATAAAAACGATGATTAGACTCAATGATTTGTATAGCTGCTGCTACAGCTTGAAAATGCTATAGTCTGGCACCATCATTCTACATCCATTCTTATAAATCCCCTAAACAAAAATAGTGCCAGTGGATGGGACTCTGATGTTAGCAACCCAGAGAGGGGTCTGTATTTCAAATGTGAAATGTATTGGGGCTCTCTGACATAAGTCTCTGGATTTTCAAGACTGAATAGAAATGAAGACCTCTGGAAAAACATTAGAAAAATTCACTAGATGAGGAGAGACGAGCCAGGTTTTAATTACTGGGCTAAAACTAAATGTGATGGATTAAGTTAAATAACTCTCATTAATAAAATGCGATAAGTAAATTACAGTAGTACTCACAGACCCGGGATACTAAAGATTAGAAGTCTTCACTAATCACAGCAATTCTTCGAAGATATCATGAAGCATAACTTAGGAGATGTGACATATCTCTAAACCACTGAAAATGTGAGTGGCAGCCAGCCTCCTGGGAGGCAGTGGGAAATGGGCGGGGGGGCGGGGTGTAGATCGGGAGGGTAAAAGGCAGTACGCCTTGAATCTGAGGAGTTCTAGCAGCATCAGAAATCCAGAGAATTGCTGATCTAAAGCTGTTATTAAAACGTGTGCAGAAGAGCAGGCTGTTGCCTCTGTGCTCCTGTTTTCTACTACATTGGTCCACATGCATGGTTAGCTTGAAGGTCTTCCCTAGATGTGCAGGGACATTTACACAGTTGGAACCAGATGGTCCTGGATTAGAAGTCTGGCCGCAATGTGGCCTTGGAGTAAGTTCCTAAACTTTCAGATCCCCACTTTCCCTCACCCATAAAGTAGGGATACAATTATCTCCTATGATAAACTGGGGTGAGAATTCATTGTCTACTTTGTGCATTTTTCATTTAACAGACCTTTAACTAATATTAGTACACAACCAATATCCCTTTCATGAAATCACACTTCCTATTCTCTTTTTAAAGACAGGTAACCCTTTGACGAACACGATTTTCTTTTCTTAGCTGGTTTGAAACATCTACTCATTGCAGGAGGAACAACCCCAGAAACAGTACACACCAAACATATTAGGCTTTGACAAAACCACAACAGTCTCTGGGTATGTGACAGATGGAGAAGAGACTGCACAGTCTCACCTCAGACCTTATCCCAGTACTGCTCAACCTTCTTCGTCTGTTCCCCTCCTCTTCCTCACCCTTTTCCTTCCACGTAGCTCTCTGTTCTTCATCCCCACTGTTCCGGTGTGACCCATTTTTGCTGACATTTGTCTTAAAAGCCATGCACTCTGTTACTTCCCTGCAAGAGTTCCCCCACTGATCACTCTTCCACAGTGCCTGGCCCCTACTTTTTTTGATTTAAGAGCTGTTTGTCACCCTATCAATTTCTTCTCTACCTGTCAACCTTGCCTTTTGAGCTCAGCAGAAGTTCATTTGTTCTTAGATGACCTTGTATTTCCTACCCAATACTCTCTCCCTAGAGGCATGCAAGGGGGTCTATCTCACTTTTTTCTTTTTCCTTTTTCTTCCATTTTTTTTTTTTGACTTTCAAGGTCTATGTCCACAGTTCATATCACTCTTCGCTAGTGTCAGACTCACCAGTGTCATCCAATTCCTCTCAGAATAAAATCTTAGTCTTGCCCGGCACCACCTTTGTTCTGGATTTTTCTCATCACTCTGCCCTTTGCTTCCTCTGCAGCAGCTATACTGGCCTCCTTAGTGTTCCTCAAACCTACCAAGTACATTCATGCCTCTGAGGTTTGCATTTGCTGGGTTATTTTGGTTGATATGCTCTTCACCCACATATAAGCATGGCTGTCTTCCTCACTTCCTTCAGGTCTCACTCAAAAGTCATCAGAGTGACATTCTCTGACCACCCTATATGAACTGGCGTCTACTCCAATCTCTATCTATCTTATTTCACTTTGTTTCTCTTCCTTAGCACTTATCACCTCTGACACACTATAGGCTTCTTTGCTTATTTGTTTAGTGTCAGTCTCCCCTCACCTCCAGTATATAATCTACAGAAGAGCTCAAACTTTGCTTTATTTTCTCTTGTATCATTAAAATAATTCTTTGGCACCCATAGTGGGCAATAAATATTTGTCAAATGAATGAATAAATGAGCTCTCCTCTTACCCAAGCTCACGACTAGCCCGTTGTTGGCTAGCTGACCATTTATTAATGAAGAATAACTATAATACATACTTCAGTGCAATCCTTCTGAATTTATGTATTTTACATGAAACCAATATTCTGCTAGGGGCTTCAGTTGGGATTGATCACAAAAATGTTACTTAAGGATAATTTGATTCAACACACCACAGATTAAATGTTATCTAAAAGTATTACAACTATAAAGTCAGTATATTCAGTTAACTGAAATTATACTGGAATGTGTGTCTTACACTGGAATGTGTATGTAACAAATGTGAATTTTGTTTAAAATACTTGTTTATCCTCACATAAAGAGTGGGAGGAAATTTGGAAGCCAGAGGTGACCAGATTCAGGTCTCAATCCATCATGCTTTTTCCCTTCCATATTACGACTCCAGGGTCTTGCACGCCCTGTGAGAGCCAGTGAAGGGTAGCCCGATGCTTAAGAATTGCATCACAGGAGCCAGGCTTTGTTGATTCAAATCCAGGTCCTGCCATTTAGCTGTTTGTGTCCTCAGGTAAAGTTACTTAACCTCTGTGAAACTCAGGTTTCTTTATCTGGGTTAAGACTCCTGCCTCTAGGGTCGTCCCGAGGATTTCAAGAGTTAATCCATGTAAAACACTTACAGAATTGGCTCATAGAAAGTACACAGTTAGCTATGATTATTACTAATATTCCTCCTGATAAAACAGCTGTCACTTCTTAGAGTTTTACTGTCCTTGTTCCTGGGCACCTGGCCCAGGATTTACTGCACAGTACTCTGTGTTCAATCGGTACAGCCGCCACACCCTTGGATCGCTTGCTACTAGTGTTATACGCTCAGTCTTCTGCCTTCCTACTTTTCCCCTCCCTCGCTCCCTCTCTCTTTCCTTTCTTCTCTCCTTCCTTCCTCCCATTCTTCCTTCCTTCCCCCTCCCTCTATTCCTCCTTCCCTACATTCATCCTTCCTTCCCTCCCTCCTTCCTTCCTTCCTCTCTCCCTCCCCCCTCTTCCCTCCCTTTCTTCTCATAAATCTTGCCTTTTCTTACTTTCTCCTATACTTCCTGTCTCATACATTGCAGTCTGTTCTGCATTAGCTGTCTGTCCTCTCCTCCATTCTGTTGTTTCTGCTCTCATTCACAGGAGGGAAAGGACCTGTCATGTCACCAGGAAAAGTCCCCAGAAGCACATCTTTCAGGCTCTCACTTCCTGGGTAGAATTTTGCTCTTTCAAGCAGCCTCTGCTTTAGAGATTTGAGTGTTTGCTGCTCAAGTTGATCAGAAATGCCATCTCAGCCCTTTTAACCCATGTGTGGGTTATACCAGCAACATCCAGTGCTTTAGAAAACACTGACTTGTCTTATCAACAATCACAGGCTAACCATAAAATCGACCATAACCAATTGTATTGCTTGCTGCTCCTAGGGGGCATGGATGAAATAATGTGGTTACTTTGATGCCTAATAAAGTTCAATTCCAATGATGGTGAGAATGTAGGAAGGAATGAAAGACATGCTCAGTGCAAATGTGTATTTTTTCCTCTTTGTCCTATTAGATTAGGAACTCCTTGACCAAAGGGGCCATGTCTGCTATTTACATTTTTAATGTTTGGGACGAGTGCTCAGCTTAGTGCCTTCCTCACAATACCTGAGTAATGAAACAGTCCCTGCTCCCTGACTTCTTGCTTTCCAAGTACTAGACAAACGTGGCCAAAAAGTCAGAGTACACAAAGGCTGAAAGAATAACGCAATGAGTGAGTGCAGTGCTTTATGTGGTTGTCATTCAGGGAGCTTTGTAAAACATAAAATTGTAAGCACGAAGTTGTCAGCTCAGTAAAAATATATATATGTATATATATATATATATATTTCACAAATCTCAATAGTCTTGTAAACTTTTATAGCATATCTTTTGTGGCAATTATTACAGTAGACCCCTTTATGTGTGGTTTCACGTTCCACAGTTTCAGTTACCTGTGGTCAAGCGTTGTCTGGAAGTGCATGATCCCCCTCTGACCAATCATCAGAAGGCCAATAGTAGCCTGAGGCTAGGTCATCCAGGCATTTTATCATCGCACATCATTACAAAAAAAAAGGGGGGGAGTACATACAATAAAATATTTGAGAGAGACACAGAGAGAGACCATATTCACATAACTCTTATTACAATATATTGTTATTATTGTTCTATTTTGGTAGGACTTATTATTGTTAATCTCTTACTGTGCCTACTTTATAAATTGAACTTTATCATAGGTATAGATAAGAAAAACCAGTATATACGGGGCTTGGTTCTATCTACAGTTTCAGGCACACACTGGGCATCCTGGAACGTATCCCTGGTGGATAAGGGAGGGGAGGGGGGGAGTACTGTACTGTAAATTACAGTGATATAGAAGTATATCTTAATTCTCTGTCTTACTGTTAAACTGGTGAACTAGTTTCTACTGTTGTGCTATACACACCATATGCTTTCAACACCTGTTTGCTGAATAAATGAATGAATGATTACATGGATATGTTAGACTTCCACTCATTCAGAATGTTCAAAGAGGTTTTCCGTAATTCAATGGTCTTATTAAGTAAAAGTTACTATCTATATAATATATATGGATTGACATTTAAATATAAAATTACAGAGGCGCCTGGGTGGCTCAGTTGGTTAAGTGCCTGACTCTTGATTTCAGCTCAGGTCATGATCTCACAGTTGTGAGATGGAGCCCCGTGTTGGGCTTGCTTGGAATTCATTCTCTCTCTCTCTCCTCAGTCTCTCTCAAAATCAATCAATCAATCAATCAATCAATAGCTATTTGCATGAGTCAACATTATAACAAACATGAGGTTATTTTTTATGATTCAAAAGGTACTTCAAGATCCTTAACTTACAAAATTAAGAGAAGCCAACTGGTCTTCTAAAAATGTGTCTATGTGTCTTCATCTCTTGTTTTGGTCTACCAATAGTTTACCATCACTTTTATATAAATCTGTTTTGTCAAGTTGTCTTGTATGGATTTTGAATAAAAAGAAGGTTTATATTCTAGTTGGAGAGTTTAGAAGGCTAAAAGTACCTTGAGAAAGACAATATAACATTGAACCAAAGTGATGAAAATGACTATATTCTAATTTTTCTTTAATACATTTGTATCTGGACATATTACATTTCTAGACCAAAATGGTTTGCACATCTCTGTTGCTTGAGCAGGAGGAAATCATTATAATGAAAAGAGTTATTGAAAATGGTCCATGTTGTGTAATTCCCAGGATAAATGGGCTGAGTAGCAAATATTTCTGTTGTGAACTGTTTTATACTGAAATGTGCATTATTAAACCCATTTGTTGAGCACATTGAAAGATCGAATATCTTCCTAACCCGACACTGGAAAATGTTTATTTGCCATTCCTCTCCTTCCTCTGCTCTGATCTTGTTAGATACTGTTTCTGGGTTTTCTGGAATCTGTCCATATTAGAGGGGAAAAAATCATAGCTGAAGAAACCAGAAAAACAGAATTTACAATTTATAAACACATATTTTTAACAAGATCATAAGAAATTTAAAATAGCCTACATAATAGAAACAGCATGTAGGAAAACATAGAGAACGATGTGGTGGGTGACTATCTTTTTATAACATCATAAAGATACTATACATTTGAAGAACACAAAAAGAGTAATCATCAGGCTATAAGAATTTGAATGTAGCAGAAGAATGTTAGTGATCAGCATCGTTTTGGGGTGATGTTATGCTCCTTTGATTTTATAAGTAGGTTACTTTATGTATACTGTGCACTTAAGTAATATACATTTAACTGTTGCCCTTTAAAACACTGAGCGTGCAATCAAGTTGTTTTTATTTCATTAGAGTAATCATATGTGGGCCTGGTTCCATGTTACAATTACTTCCAAAAAAAAAAAAAAAAAAAGAAGAAGAAGAAGAAAGAAAGAAAAGAACCTCTGTTGAAAAATCAATAGAGCACTAAAGACTAGAGTTGAAAGTAATAACAACAGCTGGAGTGGAAGAAGCTGAAAGCAGTTTTCTTCTTTGATGATCCTTTGCTTCTCCAGTTAATGCCACTTACCTAGAGTCAAATTGGAGGTAAAACATCCAGGTGTAGATTTATCAATTTACTCATTCATTCAATAAATATCTATTGAGTGCCTACCAAAGGCCAGCTCAGTACTCAGCATGGGGACATGTTATAAAAAGTTTTATTTACTTATTTTGATTTTTAAATTTTATTTAAATTCAAGTTAGTTAACATATAGTGTAATAATAATTTCAAAAAAGCTTTTTTGTTTTTTTTATTTTTTTTAAGTTTATTTATTTTGAGAGAGAGAGAGAGAGTGAGCACAAGTGGCAGAGGAACAGAGAGAAGGAGAAACAGAATCCCAGGCAGTCTCTGCACCATCAGCGCAGATCCCTATGTGGGGCTCAAACCCACGAACCATGAGATCATGACCTGAGCCGAGATCAAGAGTTGGACGCTTAACGACTGTGCCACCCAGGTGTCTCTCAGGTAAAAAGTTGTAATATGACATCGGACTTCTGGAGAGAACTTGAGGTTAAAAATAGAGAATTTGATGTTAGATAAATGGTGTTAAAAGTGCCTTTAAAGCAGATGGAAATTGAGGGAAGTTAAATGAAGAGACAGGTGTATTTTGAGATGTGGAGGGGATATGAGACCTGTTACATTCAATTGCTTCAGGAAGTCTGCTATGAATGACACATATGAGATTTTGAGGTACATGAGGGAGAATTACGTGTGCAGGGCTATGGAAGAGAATGTTCCCAGCACTGAATCAGGGGACTGTTGTTGTCACTGTGGCGCAGTGGAAGCCAGCACGAGTGTGTTGCAGTGAGCCAGAGTTATCCCAGCTTTTCTCCAGCAACGCTCTTGGGCATGCACAGAAAACTGGACAGCATGTATGACACAGGTTTGCCCACCGACATGGTGGGTCACAAGGATATGACAGGGGCCTCAGTGGGGAGGGCAATAATGGGCTGAGAAGAGGGCTTCTGGATCTATTAAACTATGACGGATTGAGTGTTTATTGACCTCAGTGAGCAGAAAGCAGGGAGAAGGTTGGGAAGGGGGAGGAGTTCAGTGGCACATGGGGGGCTGTTTATCAAAAAGAAATAGTGCTTGTAATGGATAAATTCAGGGAATGATCTTGCTGATGCATGACTGAAGTAGGGTGGAGTTGGAGGACTGCAGGGAACAAGATCATGAACCTCTACAGCTGAGGTAACTGGTGGGTCCCCAGCATGAATTTTGAAGTTGTCAGAAAGTGGTGATGAGGAATGAGGATGTGGAGGAAGATCACAAACCAGGTGCTGTATTCATTTAGAAAGATGGAAGTGGGTCTCATGCGAGTTCACTAAACAACAGCTGTGGTGCCTTTAAGATGGTGGAACAGAGAAGTGTTATCAATTTTAAATGAGGAGAAAAAAGAAGTGGACAGTTGAGTAGCCCAAAAGTTTAAAGTCCGGCTTTGTAAATTAGTGGAAGAAAAATCTGAGCGGACCAGAACTTATTCTGAATACATACATACATAATATGCAGTCAGCCACATTTTTTCCTAGGTTCATTCAAATACATGTTATTTTGTTGTTACCAATTTGATTATTCATCATTATGGATGCTGTCTTGGGTAAGAAAAAGATGTCATTTTTCTATTCTGCCTTCCTAATGCTTCTTTTATAGTATTTTTTCATGGTTTCTCGGCTTTAAAAATATCAACTACTGGGAAGATACACTTTCCCAAATATCAGATACTCGAGGCTTTTTACATATATCAAGAATAAGATCCACTTGGCAGAACCAACTAAACTAGAGAGTATGTTATTTTTCAAAGTAATCCTCTGTATCTGAAAGGAAAACACTGTATTAATCCTTTTTTTCTTTCTAAATACCATAATTTATTTAATCCTACTTATATAAGCACAGTCTTGGGCTGGTTTTCAAAACCACCATTATATTAAGTATATAAAATACAACTGATATGATTATTGAAATATGTACTTTTTGCATTAGAATAGAGAACACTGATTTTTATGAGTCTCTCGACATACAAATAAGTGCTCTGATAACTTTATGATAACTTTACAGATATATTAGCATATTCATAAATATTCTAATTATTGCAAAGCCAGGTTTTTTGCATGGGTAACTACCTCATTTGTTTACAAAGCTTAGCAAATGCTATTTAAATCATAATATAATAAACCCCTTCCAACGAAATTATTTAGTAGGGGTAGCAAATCATAGCAGTAAAGGTTGACATTGGCAAACACCTGTCCTTTACAGTTAAGTGCCCAGAGGCAGGCATTCTTACATTTATTATGCTTCTATTGTGCTTTTCATCAGTACTGTAACACCTGAAAATGCTGATAATTTGAAAGATTTCTTAGCACTTTATCAGTAAGAGCACACAAACCCTATTCATTCACTGAGACGAATTTATTACTTTTCAGTCATTATTTAAATCAACCAAGTCCACGAAACTCCAAAGTAAGATATTACCACTTTCCCACTTTCCTGCCTGCAGTGTTAATTCTCCTTTGGAAGACAGTCATCTTGCCTGCTAGATCCTTCTCTTAGTCTGACTCTGTTTGATATGAGATCAAAGGGCTTTCATTTTCTGTATCAATTAGACTGGCTGTCTTGTCTCAATGAGATTAAGTAGCCTCTGGAGAGTAGTGACACCAGAACAGTCATAGATGAGCTGATGGTTAGCCTACAATATGGCTGTCTTAATTCTTTCTAAATGATAGTTTGTCTAGTCTGATGTCTCTCTTTTATGGTCGTGTCTGAGGCTCATTTGTTCAGGGCAACCATGCAGCACACACCGGACCTGATAATCAGTAGTTTGAGTTTCTAAAAAGGTTAGAGAGACATATCAATTTTCTCCCAGGCTTGCAGTGTTTCCCATACTAAGCCAAAGTCCAGCTTTTGGTTGTTGCTTTTTTTTTTTTTTTTGGTAGGATACCAAGTACCAGAATATTTTACTCCAAATAAATTCTAAATCTTATACTCCAAATTTACCCTGAAATTGCTTAAAGGATGCATTATCAAAAGCATTTGTGGAGCTCCAGGCAAAGCTATGTAAACCCAGTGTTAACCCTACTCTATGTAGATTCTTCTTAATCTAGAAGTTTGTGGTCTGAATTTCCCATAGTCATTTTTGACCACCTTTCTTATATAAGGCTTTAATGAATTCACTGGGGAAAGTGAAGCAATGTGTTTCAAGGAGTAAACAAAACACTGGTGTTTATTAACAACATCCTCTCTCAGTATATTTATGCTCTTTTCACCTTCAGAGATTTCCTCCCCAGCTGCCTTGTCAAGAAAAAAAACACCATCAGGAATGAACTCACTGGTGTGGCCTTCCTCACCATCTTCAGACTTCTCTAGGCTTCAACATATGCTTCTTTCTTCCTTATTATCCCAGAAGAAAAACCTCCATGGCTTTTCAATCCTTGCCTTTCACCCTGAGCCCCCCAGAATCTGACTTCCTCAGTAACCTCCCCTCCTCTCATGTACGTGACCCATCCTTTCTCTTCTGGGTACACACATGTGCTCGAGACTCCACCAGACGTTAAAGAAATAAAAAACAGTGACAAAAACAACCACTCTTTCTTTAGCTCAACTTCCTTTTTTTCTGGGCTAATGCCTTACATTTTACCTTTTCATCATCAAATTCTCAAGACAGAAGGCTATATGACTTCTTCTATTCATTAGGTCATATTCTCTTTCTTTTTCTTTTCCTTTTTCTTTCCTTTTTGAATAATAAACACCTGTATTACATGACCGAAGATAGAAGGAAAGAAGATTTATTTGCCTTTTCAGGTTTTGGTTTTCCTCAGATAGAATTCCAGCTCCTTGGGCACATAGCCATTTACTCAGCCACACCGACCTGGACTTGAAGTGATGCATGCAATAAGCTTGGCCTTCTGGCTCCTCAGGACGGCAAAAATATGGAATGCTTCATGAATTTGCGGGTCATCCTTGTGCTGGGGCCATGCTAATCTTCTCTGTATCGTTCTAATTTTAGCATATGTGCTGCCAAAGGGAGTGTGGGCCTATTCTCTTTTTAATTCCCTCCCCCCCACCCCCGCCACTGTCACCAAGGTGGGTAAGAACACTGAGTTACCACTCCATGGACACTGTCTTACTAGCCTCTCTTCTCCATTTGCCACTAACAGTTAGTATCTCCAGATGGAAAGTCTTCTTCTCTTTGGAGTCCTGCCTCACTTCCTTCTCCTGGTCCCCCTCATGTATCCTTCTAAGTGTTTTGCCTTTTCCCTTATTTTTTTTTGTCCCTCTGTCCATCCTTTAGAAGCTGGGGTTCCCTAGGGTTTCTTTCTCACTCTTTCCCCCTCTTTCCACTAGTCCCCCTCACCCTGAGGCAATCTCATGCTTTGGCTTGATATCTCCTTCATCCATAGATCTGTATCTCCAACTACTCATAGGAATTCCTTCTGAAGTACCTAAAAATTCAACACCTGTGAAGAATTGACATTGTGCTTTCCCTACAAATTGTTCACAGAAACGTCTTCTCCCTTTCTCCCTAGCTTAGCCCAAACTCTATCATTCTCTCAGAGTGAACCATGACCTTCCTCTAATTTCCTTACTTCCTTTCAGTTCTACCTCCTGAGAAACCTCTTGCCCCTCATTTTTCATTCCACTGCTTCAGTCTAGGTCAGAGCTTACCACCTCTCACCTGGAAGGTCACATTCAGGCTTTTCCTTAGTCATACTTACACAACTAGATCTGATCACATCACTACCAGGATCAAAAACTTTCTTCAGGGGCGCCTGGGTGGCTTAGTCGGTTAAGCGTCCGACTTTCGCTTAGGTCATGATCTCGCGGTTCGTGGGTTCGAGCCCCGCGTCGGGCTCTGTGCTGACTGCCAGCTCAGAGCCTGGAGCCTATTTCAGAGTCTGTGTCTCCCTCTCTCTCTGACCCTCTCCTGCTCACGCTGTCTCTCTCTCTCTCTCCTACAAATAAATAAAAATATTTAAAAAAAAAAGCTTTCTTCAATGTCCATCTGCCTATAGGATATACTTTAGCCCAACCTCTTTTGTGCAGCATAAGATCCCCTTCAGAATATAGCCAAGTCTGATTTTCTAATTCCTCTCTGGTCTCCCACCCCCATATGCCTTTCCACACTCCAGAATGTTCCTCATTTGTGTCTTCATACCTAAGATCAAGGTACTCCTTTTCTTCTCATGTTTCTCATGTTTCTTCTCTCCTCTTTTGTCTGGCAAATCTTGATTCTCCTTTTATATGAAGCTGCAGCATCACTTCCTTTCTATTACACACATCTTCGCAGACTGCAGCCTCCACCCCATTCCCACCACTGTCACAAAACTAATTGTTATGCCTTTGGGGTTCCAGAGCATTTTATATCTGCTTCCACTTAAAGCCTTTGCCTCATTGTCTTATAGCTATTTTTCTGCTACTCTCTCTCCTCTACTGGGGTACTAGCTCTTCTAAAGCAATGTTCACCTTTCTCGCTATGCCAAAGATGCTCACCAAACTTCACCTGTGTCCTCAAGATGAAATAGAAAGCCTTAGCTGAGTGCCTCATGCAGCATTAGTGGTCCTCTGTTCTGCTATGATTTTCTATTCATGTGCTCTATCACAGCACTATTATATTGAAGTTATGCTTACTTTCCATTTCTTCCTTCAAAGCACAGACCTCATCTTATTTGTCATTGCCATCCAAATGGTTAGCACAGTGCCCAGAACACAATAGGTACCAAATAAATGTGAAATCAGCTGTCGTGCTCCTAAGTCTTTATTATTCAGATTGAAGTTATTTTTAGATGTGAATTAGTCTTTTACTTTGAATAGCTATATAAAATACATTTTAAAATGCCTATTAATTTAGTACAAATATTCACCTACAATGACTACCACCTGTGTAGATCATTGAACAATCTCAGTTGCCAGAGAAAGATCACACTAAGTTAGTAGAAAACAATCTTGATTTGTGGGAAACTGAGCCTCAGAGAGTGCTGAATTAAAAGGAAAAGCATGAGCACATAGAGTGATATACAATGCTTACTCATGGCATTGGAATGCCAATAAATATGTAACATCCCACAGCCTGGAGCTACTATTTTTATAATAATTTATTAACCTCATCAATTAGAAAAGAGAAAATCAAATAGAAGGTAACTGAAGTTACTTAACAAATTTATGCTAAAAGCCAACTTAAAAGCTATACTAAAAATCCTCTCAGTCTCAGAACCATAGTGTTTCTGTAGAGTGTCTTCCTATTAGAGTGTCTTCCTAATTGTCAAGTTATAGGACAAAAGAAAGCACTTTATTTTTGATCAGCTGAGGTTGGTGTGAGGGTGAACTGGAGAAATGTTATGGGAGACGCAAGGATCAAGAAAAACCAGCTCTTCTCTCTTCCCCTACATTTCCTTCACTTGTGGATTTGCACAGATGATGTCTATTCACTGTATAAAAATCAGTCAACGTGGGTAAGCCCCTGGGCTATAAATTGGAACATTGATCTGAGGTGAATCTGGCTTCAGAGCTCTCACTTTCTAGGCACTAACAAAATGAGTTGTTTTGTGAATGCTCTAGTACCTAATTGGGTGATTTAAATCACTAGTAATATAAATTGGTAGTTATGTGAATAAAATAACTCCACATTTTCTTTTAGCAAAATAGGGCTGTTTCAGCCAAACCAATATATTTTTTCCCTTTCTTTCCCCCTCACCCCCCTCTTGAGTCAGGTTGTGATGTGTTATGGGTATTTCCCAATAAATTACCAACCCCTGTACAAACATTTTTTACTTCACCCATATCCTGCTTCCTACACTTTTCTAAGTTTTATTTATGAATCACTCTAAATTTTACTCATTCCAGAAATTACACATTTACTTTTTAATATATAACAGCCATTCTTCCTCCTTTATTTGAAATATTTTTAGCATCCATTCTAAATGAACTCACTGTTGTTCATCTTGGTTTGCATAATTATAACTGGCTCTTATAAGTAATTATCAAGACTCTTTTCTTCTTTCTTTTTCCTTTGCTCATCCTTTTTGCTTTTTGTAGAGGGTGAGGAGGTGGGGGGAGCTAGTTCTTTCACAGGAAGAAGGCACCTGGCCATGAGGGTACTTCACAGCTCATTAATTATCTATTGGGCATTGGCTCATTTAAAAAGTATGAGGCAGGTTGGGATTTGAGATTGGAGGAACCAGGATGGAAAGCAATTTGTCCGCATTAGAAAAAAAATCAAGATGGAGACCCCTACCTCAGAGATGTCCCAGGCTTGCAAGAGGATTTTGGATTTGGGAGTTTTTAACAGCTTTTGAAAGATGAAGAGAGAATTCCTAGTATGTTAGAAATGGGAAGCAATGCTTCACATTTAAGAATTAATTCCACTTCACCCAATGAGATTAAATTTGGGAATTTATATAAGAGGTATTTTAGACTAAAATTATAAGAAGCTTCCTGGGAATGAAAACATAATTGATTATGAAGGGTAGATGGAATGCTGTCCTTTCCAGGCTATACAAAATATAAATAAATATATACATATAATAAAGATATATTTAATAGGTCATTTTAATTTAATTACGGCTTCAAAACCAACTCAAATAATACAAAAAAATGAAAAGCAAGTCCTCCTTCTTAATCACTGTCTCCCTTCCCTTCTCCTCCCATAGTTCCCTTGGCTGGATAAGACCACCGTTATTGAGTTATTTCCCCTCATGGAGAAAGTCTATGCATTTACAAACATATAAGTGTGTGAGTTGTTCTTCATTTTGCTGCATGAATGACAGCATACTATATGCACTGTCTGCACCTTACTTTTTCCTCTTATTGAGGTGTCTTAGAAATCTTTTCCTTATGAGTCCATATAGAGCTGCCTTATGCTTTACAACCACTGCAAAATTTAATTAACCAGTCCCTTCTGAAGGACATTGAGGTTGTTTGCATTCTTCTGCTATTACAAAACTATACTGCATTAGAGTTGAGCAGAAAGAACATGAAAACCTCTTAATGGGAGCATTGGAGGCAAGGAGGACAAAATGAACTGTTGTTCTTTCGTGAACCAAACGTTTTTAGGTCCTGCTTCTCTGTGTGCCTCATTGCCATGCACAAATGGGGAGAAACACACGGGAGCTCTCTGAAAGGGCCACTTACTGTTGTTTTCCTATTAGGTTAGGCACGTTTCCACTGTATGGAGTTATTATGTAAAGTGCCCCAAGTCTTCTATGGTAGTGGGGGTACATGTTAGGAACATACCTGAGTTACATAAGGAGAGAACTACAATGTTGTAGCAAGAGCATTGGTTTGGGTCACAAGAACTTGGCTCAAGCCTCAGCTCTGCATTTTATAGTTGTAATCACTGGAAGAACTTTTAGTTTCTCTGAGCCTTATTTTCATCTTCTGTAAAATGGAGTTAATAGTACCAAACTCATGTTTCAAAGATTTTTTTTTTTAATATTTTTGTTTCTTCCTAGGAGAGAGAGAGAGAGAAACAGCGTGAGCAGGGGAGGGTCAGAGAGAGAGGGAGACACAGACTCTGAAATAGGCTCCAGGCTCCGAACTGGCAGTCAGCAAAGAGCCCGACGCGGGGCTCGAACCCACGAACCGCTAGATCATGACCTAAGCGAAAGTTGGACGCTTAACCAACTAAGCCACCCAGGTGCCCCTCATGTTTCAAAGATTTAATGAGATACTGAGTGATTGTATAAACTAGTGGTTCTCAAACTTTAAACAGTTTCTGATTCAGAAGGAATCAGAATTTACATTTATAAGTTCTCAGGTAATGATGATGCTGCTGATCTGGGACAGAATTTTGAGAAACACTGGTATCAGCCATAACGAACTCATAGGTAGTGTTACAATTTTTGTCACTATAGTTATTACCCAAGAAAGTGTGCTACCTTAACGTGGGCCCTTTAGGGAAGTGATAGAATGAGTGAATAATGGTATTCATCTTTGAATTAAAGTAAAAATTCTGCCAGTCAGTCAATTACAGAAATTTCTAAAGTCATTGAAATTATTGGTGGGGGCAGGGGAGAAATACAACACATAATGATGCACTCTTTGAGTTTATTTAAATGTTCACGCACCTCTGAATTCACTGGTTAACAGCACTTGACAGGAAGTGGAAGTACAAAAATAAACAAGAAAGGCTCATCTCGTGGCATTGCTGCCTTAACTGAACACAGGAAGTCCTGGAAATCTTGCAAGACTGTCTGTTCCTTCATGTTGTCTACCCTGGTTTTAAGACCCAATAGAGCATTTTATGTTTGTATTTGTCAGGGTTCCCCAGAGAAATGAAACAGAAACGACTGGAGAAAAAAAGTTATACAACACACATACACATGCAAAGCAAGTTATTATGAGTTTTATTATAACTATGGCATATGGTTCTGGTCTGAGTCCAAGAACCAACAGAGCCGATGGTGTAAGTTCCATCCCAAGTCTGAATCCAAGGCAGGGGAAAACAAATGTTTTAGCTCAAAGACAGGAAGAGAAAAAGAATTCTTTCCTAACTTTATATTCTATTTATGTCTTCAACAGATTGGACGAGGCCCACCCACAATGGGGAAGGCAATCAACTTTATTCAGTCTACCAATTCAAATGTTAGTCTTATCCAGAGATACCCTCACAGACCCACCCCGAAATAATGTTTGACCGACTATCTGGGCACCCTGTGGCCCATTCAAGTTGGGCCATAAAATCAATCATCAAAATGTTGATGAGCATCTAAAATGAGCTAGTTTAGGTGTGCTTATTATGGTTTTCCAGTCCACAATGCCGCTTCAAAACATTTGAAGTTTCAAGGAACACAAACGTCAACTGTGGCTATGTTTCATGTTCTGGTCGTCACACATCTTACAGCAAAATGTTTCAGTGGGCTACTTATAGCCAAACCTCAAAATATCTTTAAAAACAGAAAATTTTAGGTGATGATAGCCAGTTGCTATCATCAACACCATCACCACGATTATATTTATTACAAGAAAGATGATGCCAACAGGTCTATCTTCCAGTATATAAAAGCTGTTCAATATTTAAATATATGTTAAGAATAATTCAAAATCATCGATTTAGTGTTGTCACAAATGTGTAGGAATCCAGACATTCTAGACATTCAGACTTTAGCACTGACATATTATCTTCTGAAAATCACCATAGATGTTCCTTCCACTCTACATTCCCATCTCAACTAATAAATACAACCTGTGGAACAAGAGACATACCACAGTGCATTCCTGGGATCCCAAGAGACAAATATTAAAATATTTTAGAAGACAAATACTAAAATTAATGAGATAGAGCCACAAATGTTTGGAGGTAAATTCATGAGTGATGAAGCAAAATTTTCAAACCACGGCACAGTAGGGAGAAAATGTTGAGATTATGTGTGAATAATGAATTTTGTGAATATGGCATCTTATTGCGGTGGGTTTCCTTGCTTTGTGTCTCACCGATTCCCTTCTTGACGTTGCACAGCTATTTCCTTTGCAACACAGAAACTCCCTTACAGAATCTTTTTCCACAGCTGGCTTTCATCACTTCTTGATAGGTACCTAAATATTTCAGTTTCTTCCACTTTATTTTCCTTTAACAATAACTGCTGCCCAATCAAATCATTCATCTTTCCCCAGTGTGAGTATTTGAGATCTTGAATGAGTGTTTATGAGGCATCATTTGGAATCCCCTATTTTCTCCTGCTTGGCATTTTCATATACTCTAGGTCTCAGTTACACTTGGAAGTTTGAATTAAATTTGCTTAACCATTTAAAATATTTGAGTTCAAAATTTATTGTGGACTTTTTTTTTCTTTGGTCTTTCACTATAGAAATTTGTGTAAGTTAAAGACTAACCCTGGGGCATCTGGGTGGCTCAGTAAGGTAAGTGTCCGACTTCAGTTCAAGTCATGATCTTATGGTTCGTGGGTTCGAGCCTTGCATCAGGTTCTGTGCTGACAGCTCAGAGCTTGGAGCCTGTTTCAGATTCTGTGTCTCCCTCTCTCTCTGCCCCTCCCCCACTCATGCTCTGTCTCTCTCTGTCTCAAAAATAAATTAAAAAAACAAAAGGACTAACCCTAAAACCTAAGACTTATTTTGTAACTTGTATAATAGATCCTGCACATTTATAAGCAATATTCAGACATGTGGCACAAAAGAATGAATACTATGTTTTAAAATGACCACAAATGACAATAACAACTAACATTTATTTTCTATTTACAATGAAGTAGCTGCATGACCAAGTTCTTTATGTGTATTAATTTATTTCATATTTCCATCAACCCTGGAAGTTAGGAATTTTAGTAAGTGCTTTCATACCCTTGGTGTGCATGGGAAATCTCAGGATTATTGTAAGGGTTTGAGTTGAATTTCTGGTATTTGTAACCCAAAGAATATTCATTTATGTAATTTTCCTGGGCAAGGGGAAATTAGATTGAAAAACCCTGTGTTCTATCTGTCCCATAGCCATTTATGTTGATTAAATTAAAAAAAAAAAAAATCCTGGAGGGACCTCTGGGGAGAAGAAAAACAAAAGAAAGATATAACAAGGATTGGGACCAGAAAGCCAACTTGCAGAGATTTTGCTTACATAGGTCATGGCAAGGACTTGACTTTAAGAGAAGAAAATCTGAAGGCTGAATAGAGTAAACATAAATATGGTTTAAAAACCAAGAATATTAACGATATACAATAAAAGGTCTCCCCACCATTCTTGTCATTTATCTGATCAATTCTTACCCAGTCACTACTATTGGTAACCACTGTCCTTAACTTCCTACATAAATTTCCATAGTTTCTTCAAGCATATACAAGTAAAATCAAATAGATTGTTTTTCATTTGCTTACAAAGGCAGCATATTTTACATACCATTCTGCACCTTGCTTTTTGTTTGTGTGTTTATCTTGGGCTTGTTTTCCTATTCGTATAAAGAAAGCTTCCTCATTCTTTTCTACAGTTGTTTAATGTTCTATGATATAGACATAATATTTATTTAACCAATTACTTTTGATAAAGATTTGGGTTGTTTCTAATCTTTGGCTGTTACAAACAATGCTACAGGGAATAACTGCACAAAAGTCATTTTTTTACCTATGCATGAAAAGCTTCACGAAAAATTCCTCCAAAAGTAACTCTGAGTCTTTAGTGGCTTTCGTTACTTTCAAAGTGATCACCTAGCTATTCTCTCTGAGAAGCACCCTGGTGGGAGAAAGGATGTATTATGTGTGAAGCTAAGAAGAGCTTAGCTTCACCTTAGGGCCCAAGGCACCCTATTATGGGAACCTCCCAACAGAGCCTAATCCAGTTAGAAGAGCCATATATTTGCCCACTTTCAGGGCAAGGGTGAGCATAGGTCCTACAGTTGCTGAGGAGGTGACACTGGAATGGAGATACTGGCCTGAGTGAAGCACAGGAATGTAGTTCACACGGGGAGCCAGGATGGTAGTGTGCACCTGCTGAAGCTTGACCAGAACTGTGTAAAGATGAGAGACCCCAGCAGCACACATGGCCCTGGGGCACAGGGCAGCACAAGGGCAACTCTTTCCCATGTCCTTACAGTTTTGTACACGGTCCTAACAAGGCAACAAAAAATCTTAGTACTATGAAGCCTGGTGATATTTGGGTAATAAATGCTTAGAAAGGGTCTTGAAAAAAAGAAAGATACTAACAGAAGTTTTCTCTAGGAGTATAGGGTAAAAAGTTAACATCTTACTTTGTCCATGTCTTGATGCTAATAGATGTTAATCAACTCTGTTGAGAACTGATGTACATCATTCCTGATTTTTGTCAATATAGGTATGTATATTTATCCACATTTTATAATTTTTATTATATAAATAGGATATTTCTACTAATACATATTATCTTGTAGTTATGTTTTTATTTTATTTTTTTAATGTTTACTTATTTTTGAGAGAGACACACAGAGTGTGAGCAGGGGAGGGTCAGAGAGAGAGGGAGGCACAGAACCTGAAGCAGGCTCCAGGCTCTGAGCTGTCAGCAAAAAGCCTGACACGGGGCTCGAACTCACAAACTGTGAGATGATGACCTGAGCCGAAGTTGGCCGCCCAACTGACTGAGCCACCCACGTGCCCGTTTTTATTTTAAATACATATTTTGGAGATGTTTCCAAGTCAGTGTATAAAGCTCTACTTCAACTTTTTAATTTAATTTAATTTTAGTTTAGTTTAGATTATTTCTTAGGGAAATAATCTTAGTTTAGTTTAGATTATTTTGAGAGAGAGAGCTCACAATCAAGTATGGAGGAGGAGCAGAGAGAGAGGGAGAGAAAGAGAAAATTCCAAGCATGCTCTACACTGTTAGTGCAAGGCTTGAACTCATGAACCATGAGATTATGACCTCAGTGGAAATCAGGAGTCAGAAGCTTAACTGACTGAGCCATCCTGGTGGCCCTCAACCTTTTAAAATGATGCATAGAAGTCTACTGTCATTTATTTGACCATTCTTGATTTTTGGCTATTACAAACAATGCTGTAGTAAATGCCTTTGTACTTGTCTCTGGTCATATACTGGATATCTGATACTTAGACATAGAAATCCTGGACTGAATGGTATGCACATCTAGAATTGTGATGGATATTGCCATGCTGCTTTCTAAAAAAGGCCTCATTAGTTTACTCTTGTGTCAACAGCACAGAAGAGACAGTTTGCTCACAATCTTAATGTTAGTACCTCATCGATCTTTTAAAATTTTGCTAGTTATATTTTCAAAATTACATCACACTGTTGTTTTAACTTACATTCACTAGATTAGTAGTGATATTGAAGTTTTTTCACATGCTTCATTTGTTTCATTTCTATAAATTGCCTATTTCCTTTGCCTATTTTTCTTAGTTGTCTTCATTGATTTGAAGAAATACTTTATGTGCTGTTATGTCTGTTATGCTTGTTGTGTTTTCATCTGCTCTTTGTCATTTAACTTTGAACTTGGCTGTATCTATTTAGAAGACTTTATTAGCTGTATCTTAGTCTGTTCAGCTGCTGTAACAAAATACCACAGACTGGGTGGCTTATAAACAACAAAAGTTTATTTCTCACAGTTCTGGAAGCTGGTAAGTCCAAAATCAAAGTTCTAGCATCGTCAGGTGAGGGCCCTTTTCCTGATTCATAGCTGGCACCTTTGAGTGTGTCCTCCCTCACAGGAAGGGGCAAAGGATCTCTCTGGAACCTCTTTTGTAAGAGTATGAAATGCATTCATGAGGGCTTTACCTTCATGAATTAATCACTTCTCAAAGGCCCAGTCTCCCAATACTATTATCTTTGGTGGTTAGGATTTTCACATTTGAATTTGGAGGGGGACACAAACATTTAGACCACAGCACTTCACCCCCCCCCCCCCGGGTCCCACAAATGTATGTCCTTCTCATTTGCAGAATACATTCATTCCATCACAATAGCCTCAGAAGTCTTGTTCCAGCATTAACTTAAAAGCCTACGTTCAAAGTCTCATCTAAATATCATCGAATTAGATATGGATGAGAAACTCATCTTTAGGCAAATTACTCTCCAGCTATGAACTTGTGAAATCAAATAAGTTATGTGCTTTGAAGGAAGGACAGGCATGGAGTAGACATTTCCATTCCAAAAGGGAGAAATAGGAAAGAAGATATGGGTAATAGTTTCCTAGCAAACCCAAAACCTTAAAGCCCCAAAGGGGCAGATGTCCCACCTTCTGGACAAACTGGAGTGGAAGTGGGAGCCCCCAAGACTCCAGGTGGTTTTGCTCCCATAGCTTTGCTGGGTGCATCCCATACAGTAGCTCTCATGGGATGGGGTCCCATGTCTGCCCCTCTCTGGGGCTGGGGTCATTACCCTAGGACTCAGATGGTCATTGCTCTAGTCAGATGTCTCTGCAGTGGCCTCTCCCACTCCTGAGCCCACTGTTCTGGGAGACTTTCCAAATCTAGATGGAGATATGGTTAGTGGCTGTGTCATGTTGCGAAATACTTTATATGAGATTCTTAGTCATAGAAGACTAGACATAGAGTAAGACAAGATGGAGTCACAGTGGACAATGTGAACTCCCATAACAGTTGTCAATGTGATATGTAGGACTTCGAGTGTGTCTCTATAGATAAGCTCTGTGACTGATAGATAAGTAAAACTTGTTAAGAGAGGTCTGCAGAGAAACTTGGGTGAGACCTAGTGGACTGAGCTGATATGGCAAAGACCATTAGGAAGAACTGTTACACCCAACTCAGTGGACCCTTAAAAGAGGGAGCTTTCTAGCAGCTGCTGGAGGGCTGACCACCTTCCGTGCTGTATATGTTCACAGGCTGTCCACACAGGGGCTGCCAGAGGCTCTTCAGGCACAGAAGCCTGCCTGACTGCAGTCCAGGCCAACACTTGTTACAGAGTCAACAATGGGACTGGTGCCTCCATGCTCACATTGTGATGCCTCCTTCTCGGATTCTCTTTGGAGTGGTTCATTAATTCCCTTTTCACTTTCTTGTGTAGACTAACTTGTGTGACAAAATTGTGCAATAAACTGAATGATTCATGAATTTAGTGTTGGTGCTATGTGGCTATTTGAAACAGGTCTCAATCCTGCGATTCTCACCTGGCCTCGGCTTTCACCCTGCTCAGGCTAGTGCACTCTGATCTCTGGAGGGGCCCTGCCAAGGTTTACTGCTTCTGCCCTCTGGTGGGACAGCTGTCTTGGCCCCCTTGCACAGCACCTGGAGGCTCAGGGGTGTGGCTTGTGCGTTTGGGGGAGCACAGCCTGCACTGTGAAGCTTTGAAATATCTGCCCTGGAGGTCTTTGAACTCTGGACCTGGGGAGGTAGGGCCAGACTGGAACTGCTTTCAGGTCATTCTTCCATTGTCTTGAACAATAGGTCCTGGCTTCTGTTAGGAAGGCCCACCAATCTACCCATTGTCTTGATGAATAGCTCCTATCTTTTATTGAGATGGTCAATCCAGACCAATTTCCTTATCAAATTTGGCCCCTCCCCTTCTGTTCCCTTCCAAACAATTTTCTTTTCTCTTTAAAAATGTTTTTTTAATGTTTTTTTTTTTTTTTTTTGAGAGAGAGAGAAAGAGTGTGTGAGCAAGGGAAGGGCAGAGAGAGAAGGGAGACAGAGAACCTGGAGCAGGCTCCAGGCTCTGAACTATCAGCACAGAGCCCGATGTGGGGCTGGAACTCACAAACTGTGAGACCATGACGTGAGCCGAAGTCGGACACTTAATTGACTGAACCACCCAAGAGCCCCAAACAAGTTTTCTTATACCCGGATAGGCTGAGCTTTTCCAAATTTTTAATTTCTGTGTTCTTTTTGATTAATAGTTCCACCTTTAAATTGTTTCTCTCTTGGGGCGCCTGGGTGGCTCAGTCGGTTGAGTGTCCCACTTCGGCTCAGGTCATGATCTCACAGTTCATGGGTTCGAGCCCCATGTCGGGCTCTGTGCTGACAGCTAGCTCAGAGTCTGGAGCCTATCTTCGGATTCTGTGTCTCCTCTCTCTGACCCTCCCCTGATCATGCTGTCTCTATCTCTCTCTCTCAAAAATAAATAAATAAATAAATAAATAAATAAATACATAAATAAATAGTTTCTCTTTTTTTGAGGTTTACTATACACATTCAAAAGAAACCAGGCTATTTCTTCAAAACTTTCCTTACACATTTCTTCAGCCAAATAATTACTTTTCATTGCTTACAAATTCTACCTTCCACAAACACCAGGACAAGAACACAACTGAATTAAGCTCTCATCCACTTTATAACAAGGATGGCTTTTCCTCAAGTTAACATAACATGTTCCTCGTTTCTGTCTGAGACCTCAACAGGATGACCTCTGTTATCCGTGTTTCTACCAACATGCTGCTAACAACCACTTAGGTATTCTCTAAGAAGATGGAAGCTTTCTCTACAGCTTTCCTCGTCTGAGCTCTTGCCAGACTTGCTCTTTACAGTCCATTCATAGCAGTGTAGGCTTTCTCTGGCATGCACCTCAAAACTCTTTCAGTCTCTGCCCATTATCCAGTTCTAAAGCTGCTTGCACATTTTAGGTATTCGTTAAAGCAGCAACTCCATCTTGGGTCTAATTTTCTTTTTTGTCTGTTTGGGCTGCTATTACAAAACCCATAGACTGAATGGCTTATAAACAACAGAAATCTATTGCTGATAGGTCTGGAGGCTGGAAGTTCAAGATCAGGTACAAGCACAGTCAGGTGAAGGCTCTCTTCTGGGTCATAAACTTCCCTTTGTATCTTCACAGGGCTGAAGGGGCTAGGGTCTCCATGAGAGCTCTCTGTCTCTCCCCCACCCCCCCCTTTTTTTTAGAACTTTCCATTTTTTCTTTCTCCATTTTTAAAAATGTTTATGTATTTTTGAGAGAGAGACAGTGCACGTAAGAAGGGAGGTGCAGAAAGAGAGACACAGAGAATCTCTCAAGGTTGACAGCACAGAGCCTGATGTGGGGCTCAAACTCATGAAGTCTGAGATCATGACCCAAGCCAGAATCAGAGTCAGATGCTTAACCAACTGAGCCACCCAGGTACCCCTCTTTCTCCAAATTTTTATTTAAATTCCTGTTAGTTAACATGCAGGGTAACATTAGTTTCAGGTGTAGAATTTAGTGATTTGTCACTTACATATAACACCCAGTGCTCATCATAACAAAGATCCTTCTTAATCCCCATTATCCATTTATCTCATCCTCTACTCCTAATTCCCCTCCAGCAACCATTAGTTTGTTCTCTATAGTTAAGAGTCTGTTTCTTGGTTTGCCTTTCTTTCATTCCCCCTATGTTTATTTGCTTTGCTTCTTAAATCCACATGTGAGTTAAATCATATGGTATTTTTCTTTCTCTGATTGACTTATTTTGCTTAGCATTAATATATCTAGTTCCATCCACATGGTTGCAAATGGTTAGATTTCATTCTTTCTTTTTTTTTTTTAAATATATTTTTTAGGGGCGCCTGGGTGGCTTAGTCGGTTAAGCGTCCAACTTTCGCTTAGGTCATGATCTCGCGGTTCGTGGGTTCGAGCCCCGCGTCGGGCTGTGTGCTGACTGCCAGCTCAGAGCCTGGAGCCTGTCTCAGAGTCTGTGTCTCCTTCTCTCTCTGACCCTCCCCTGCTCACGCTGTCTCTCTCTCTCTCTCTCCTAGAAATAAATAAAAAATATTAAAAAAAAATTAAAAAAATAAAATAGATTTTAGGCGCCCCATAGATCATTCTTTCTAATGGCTGAGTAATATTCCATTGTATATGTATACCACATATTTTTTTACCCATTCCTTAGTCGATAAACATTTCGGCTCTTTCTACAGTCTGGATGTTGTTGATAATGCTGCTATAAACATTGGGGTGCATGTATGTTTTCAAATCCGTATTTTTGTATCCTCGGGGTACATACCTCATAGTGCAATTGCTAGATCATAAGGTAGCTCTTTTTTTTAATGTTTATTTATTTATTTTTGAGAGAGAGAGAGCACGCAAGCAGGGGAGGGACAGAGAATCCCAAGCCCTCTCTGCACTATCATCACAGAGTCTGATGCCTGGCTCAATCCTGCAAAACAGTGAGGTCATGACTAGAGCTGAAATCAAGATTAGGACACTCCACCAACTGAGCCACCCAGATGCTTCAAGGTAGTACTATTTTTAACTTTTTTTTTTTTTTTTAGGATTTATTTTTGAGAGAGAGAGAGAGTACAAGTGGGGAGGGGCAGAGAGAGAGGGGGACAGAAGATCTGAAGCAGGCTCTCAGCTGACAGTGGCAAGCCCGATGCAGGGCTGGAACTCAGGAACCCTGAGATCATGACTTGAGCTGAAACTGGAAGCTCAACCAGCTGAGCCACCCAGGCATCCCTCTATTTTGAGGAACCTCCATATTGTCTTCCAGAGTGGCTGCACCAGTTTGCATTCCCATCAATAGTGCAAGAGGGTTCTCCTTCCTTTCTCCACACCCCTGCCAGCCAACACCCATTATTTCCTGTGTTGTTAATTTTAGCCATTCTGCCAGGTGTGAGGTAATATCTCACTGCAGTTTGATTTGTATTTCCCTGATAATGAGTGATGTTGAGCATCTTTTCATGTGTCAGCCATCTGTAGGTTTTCTTTGAAAAAATGTCTTCTTATGTCTTCTGCCCATTTTTAAACTGGATTATTTGTTTTTTGGGTGTTGCGTTTTATAAGTACTTTCTGTATTGTGGATACTAACCCTTTATCAGATATGTCATTTGCAAATATCTTCTCCCATTCTGAAGGTTATCTTTTAGTTTTATTGATTGTTTCCTTTGTTGTGCAGTAAATTTTATTTTGATGAAGTCCCAATGGTTTATTTTTGCTTTTGTTTCTCTTGCCTCAGGAGACATGTCTAGTAAGAAGTTGCTATAGCTGACATCAAGGAGGTTACTGCTTGTATCCTTCTCTAGGATTTTGACGGTTTCCTGTCTCACATGTAGGTCTTTTTTGAACTTATTTGTGTATGGTGTAGGAAAGTGGTCCAGTTTCATTCTTTTGCATGTTGCTGTCCAGTTTTTCCAACACCATTTATTGAAGAGACTGTCCTTTTCCCATTGGATATTTTTCTTGTTCTGTGGGATCTCTTTTATTCCCTTTATTTATTTTCATTAATAACCTTAGATTACACACAATTGAAGTAACTAAAAAGAACTAGAACGTAGGTAAGTGAAAAAATCCAAAACAGAGCATGGAGTAAAAAAGAATGGTATATAAAAAATATTGGAATAAGAAATGTAGGAGACAGAGTGAAAATGTCTAACTTCCAGAAGGAGACGAGGAACAGAATGGGGCAGAAGCTACCAGGAAGAAATAATGTCTGAAAATGTTCAAAACCAATGAACATTATTCAAGAAGGTCTCAGAATGACAGCAAGATAAATGCTTAGAAAACTATACGTGGGTTCATCTTAGTAAAACTTTGAAAATAAAAGGTCATTTAAAATATCTTAGCAGTCAGGGGTGGCTGGGTAGCTCAGTCGGTTTGAGGATCCAACTCTTGATTTTGGCTTAGGTCATAATCTCATGGTTCACAGGATTGAACTCCACATTGGAGCCTGCTTGGGATTCTCTCTTCCACTCTTCTACTTCTCCCCCCTCCCTGCATATGCACACTCCCTTTCTCTTTCTCTCAAAAAAAAAAAGAAAAAGAAAAAATACTAGCAGTCAAAGGTGGGGGAAGTACATACTTAACAGAACAAAAATTATGATAGTTGAATTCTCAACAAGAAACATTAAACTACAGAAAATATATGGAATGATGTCTTCAAAGTATTGGGGAGAAAATGCTAGTCTAGAATTCTATGCCCAGTGAAAATACCCTATAAAGCTTATTCATTCATTCATTCATTCATTCATTCTTTGAGAGAGAGAGAGTGCAAGCAGGGAGGGGCAGAGAGAAAGGGAGAGAGAGAATCCCAAGCAGGCTCCATGCAGTCTCCAGCACAGAGCCTGACTTTGGGGCTCAATCTCAGGAACTGTGAGATCATGATCTGAGCCGAAGTCAAGAGTGGGACACTCAACTGACTGAGCCATGCAGGTGCCCCTGAAAATATCCTTTAAAAATAAAAATGAAGTAAATAATTTTCAGACAAAAATTGAGAGAATGTGCCACTAGCTGCCTTACATTAAAGAGAAAAATGAAAACAAGAGAATACAGATGGAAGCTGAGATGTAGAAAGGACTATAAGAGCAATGGGAGAGTAAATATATGGGCAAACGTAAATTAATATTGGCTGTATAAAACAGCAATGATAAACGGCATCTCTTTTATAAAACTACTATTCCCATCCATGCTGGCTCCACTCTCCTGACCCAATCACCTCTCAAAGACCACACTTACTAATACTATCATCTCTGGGGACTAGGAATTCAACATATGCATTTTAGCAAGCACACAAATATTCAGAATACAGCAAGTTGCAAATGACGGAAAAATCAACAGAATTTATTGTTCAAATACCTAAAAAGCTTGGGGATGGACTGATGGCAATTACAACTGGAATCAAGATTTTAATGATGTCATCAAGACTGAACGTCTTTCTCTCTCAGTTTACTCATTTATTTAACAGATATTTAAGTGCCTAATTTGTACAAACAATATTCTAGGAACTAAAAATTCATCACTGAGTGAACCAAACAGACAAAAACCTCTATCTCTATGGAGTTTGCATTCTGCTTTAAATTGTGATAGCTTCACTCTCAGGTTTGACTCTGCAATTCCCAGCTCACATCATCCTAACACCAACTCCAGTGGAGGAGGGAAGATCTACTTCTCCAGCAAGTCACACAGAGCCAGAAATTGAATTTGGCTTTGATATTTCTGACTTGGATTTTTGGCCAGTTCTTAATCACTGCTAGATAGTTGTGTTGTTTTTATTACTAGGAACAGATCGCCTGGTCACCCTGGAACCAGGGCTCGAATCAACTGCACTGGAAAAATAATAGCTAAGAGTAGGTTGAGGGTCGGTGTCCAAATAGGAATCAGCTGTTGCTTAAATGGGGGTAATTAAATACTGGGCAGCCTAATCCAAGCAGTGTCCACTGATTGGTGTGTGTGTGTGTGTGTGTGTGTGTGTGTGTGTGTGTGTGTGTGTTTTAATAGAGTTAAATTTTTCTGAAGTTCTGTTAGTCCTTTCCTTTATTGGATCTAGAGATTGTATCTTATTTAATGTTAAAATTACAAATATATTTTCTCATATTATCTTCCACATTTTGTATATATTTAAAATATTTGATTCTTGGGGCGCCTGGGTGGCTCAGTGGGTTAAGTGTCAGACTTCAGCTCAGGTCATGATCTAATGGTTTGTGAGTTTGAGGCCTATGTCAAGCTCTGTGCTGACAGCTCAGAGCCTGGAGCCTGCTCCAGATTCTGTGTCTCCCTCTCTCTCTGCCCCCCACCCCCACCCCACTAGCACTCTTTCTCTCTTTTTATCTCTCTCAAAAATAAACACTGAGGTTTTTTTAGATATTTAGTTCTTAATTCATCTTGACTTTGTTTTTGAGGATTGTGTGATGTAGGGATGAACCTTTTGAAAAGTATGTGCTTATCTGATATTCTGATCGTTTACAATGAAAAGGATGGACCTGTGTGACTGAAAAGTATTCTAAAAGATTAAGATTATGATCATTGGTGTGCTAGGATGTTTATCACATCACTGTTTAGAGATGGTATATAGAGAGGTGATTCGAAGCATGTGTACTGGTGTCAGAAGGACCAGGGATTAAATTCTGCCACCCTTGTGGCAAACAGTCAGCTGTTTGTGTCGATCAAGTGTTTCAGCCTCGATTTCCTCTTCTGTAAAACAGTGATAATGTTACCTCCTCATTGGATTGCTTGGGTAAATAATGAGACAACCTTTGCAAAAAGACATAAAATAGTTTTTGGCATGTAATAAACATGAACAGATCATAGCTAGTGTATTTAACAGGAAAAAAGGGAACACGGTTCAATAATAGGAAATGGTTTAAATGAAGTATGATTGAATATTATGCAGACACTGAAAATCATATTTTAGAAGAATATTTAATGACAGAAAAATATTCATTGTAAACTTCAAAAAATAAGCAGAATACAAAAGTATATAAAGTTTGCTCCAAACATTGAAAAATATATATAATTTTTTATTATACCTTTAGAAAAAGACTAGATGGAAAGTTTCCAAAATGTTAAAGGTGGGTATCTCTGAGTTCTAAATTTATAAATTTTTTTACCTTTATCTTCATAATTTTTTATTTAAAACATTTTCTATAGCAAGAAATACTTTAATAATTAGAAAAACATTAAGAATGCAATGTCATTTGTGCTGTAAAATAGTACTTATGGATATGTACAAAGGGAGAAGAAAGATATGAAAGTCATAAGAGGAGGCTAAAGAAGGCAGTTTTGAAGTTTAGGGAAAAGGACCAATAAAAAAACATCTACCCACCCCATGATTTGGGCACTAATGGAGAGAGACAAATGGAGATCAAAATAATCACTTTTCTAACTAATAAAGGTTAGAGGATGTGTCTTTAGGTAAAACTGTATAGTTTTACAGTGTCGGTAAATAAGAGCCTCCACTTACAGCAAGGATAAGGCAAGGAATAATGTGTGGTGTTCTCATGCAAATAGATGCTGAGGAAGCAACATTCCATCAGGTGGATTTATTATAATTTATTTAAGCCATTACCCCGTTATGGAGAAAGCAAAGTCTGCTCCTTCTCCCAAACTCATCAATCAAAAAGCTCACTTCTTCCTTGGGAAGAGCAAAGAAAGTATTACCCTAATGGTCTTTGCTTCACATGAAAACAGAAAGCCAGAAAAAAAAAAATGGAGGCACCCTCCCAACAGTGGGGAGTGTTCGACCAGGTCAAATTCAATAGAAAGATTAGTGAGGAAGGGGACCAAAATTATTTGTGTAGAATTATGAGGAAGAAATAAGATTTAAGAATCCATTGGTCATTAGATGGTCTGTATAGATTACCCTTTTAAGAAACAAACCAATTAAAAAATAAAGAGAAAGGGCTGTAGGTTGACAGAGAATGCACACAAGAAACAAGATTTACTTCTTATTTTACTTCCCTCTCTTTCTCTTTCTTTTCTTAAGTAGACTTGCTGCCTAGTATGGAGCCCAATGTGGGACTGAACTCATGACCTTGAGATCAAGACCTGAGCTGAGATCAAGAGTTGGCTACTTAACCAACTGAGCCATCCATGCATCCCTCTTCTTATGTTATTTCTATGTAGTCATCCAAAAAGTTTTAGATCCAGAGAAACTTAAGTCTGTTTAAAGCCTGAAAAAAGAGAACAAAGTGAGAGTTTGAAGAGAGAAAAGAGGGTAACTAATAGTGCAGAAGTCTGGAGTTGATTGGAGGCAATGTGGAGTGTATTTTTTTGAAGCAGGAGGTTTCATCACTACTTTAGTCTAAGAGAGAAGCCATGGAGAGTAGCTGGGAGTTGAGTAAAGACAGTAGAGGTGTATTTGATTAACTGTGAGGCCCCATCAACATTTTAATTGAAGCAATTAATAGCTATTTAACTTAATTTTTCTAGCACAGAAGCAAAGAAAATAAACATTTTGATACAGTTGGTCTCATGAACTGGCAAGGCAGAAATGGCTTTTTTAAGGATTAAGCAAAACCCCACAAAAATAAATAAATAAAATTTAACAGATAACATTTTTTTTCTGAAAAGAACCTGTTCTAGAGGATAAAATTCAAAAGGAATTTGGGGAAGCATAAGGTTTATAGTTTGGGCAACAAAAGTTTATTTTGTTGAGCAACCTCTAACTTATGCCTGATTGTTATTACCAAAGTTGAGTTCCACATTCTCCCAGGATAGATCACATGTCAGAACATGAAACAGTCTGAATACATTTAAGAAAACTGAAATCATATCAAACATCTTTTCTGACCATAATGGTATGAGACTGGAAATTAATTACAAGAAAAAAACTAAAAAATCTGCAAACACATGGAAACTAAACAACATGCTACCAAACAACCAATGGGTCAAGAAAGAAATCAAAGAAGAAATCCAAAAATACACAAAGACAAATGAAAATGAAAACATAATGCTCCGAAATATTCGGGATGCAGCAAAAGCAGTTCTAAGAGGGAAGTTTATAGTGATATAGTTCTACCTCAAGAAACAAGAAAAATCCTAAATACAAAATCTAACAGCACACCTAAAGGAACTAGAAGATGGAGACCAAACAAAGCTCAAAGCTAGTAGAAGAAGGGAAATAATAAAGATTAGAATGAATATACATAAAATAGAGACTGAAAAACAAGCGATCAATATCCTGAAACCGAGAAAGGTTGTTTGAAAAGATAAACAAAATTGATAAACCTTTAGCCAGACTTATTAATATACATTCTTTCTTTTTTTTTTTCTTCCAGGAAAGTGTTGTTAGTAAACTTAAACACCCATTAGGTTCACTGTTCTTGCCCAGCCCCCTCTGAAAAAAAGAAGAAAGAAAAAAGAAAATAAAAATGAGAGAGGGCTCAAATAAATAAAATAATAAATGAAGGCAAAGAAATAACAATCCATATTACAGAAATATGAAGGATAATAAGAGAATATTATGAAAAATTATATGACAACGGATTTGACAACCTAGAGGTAATGGATATATTTCCTAGAAAAATACAATCTTCCAAAACTGAATCAGGAAGAGATAGAAAGTTTGATTTTTTTTTTTAATGTTTATATATTTTTGAGAGAGAGAGAGAGAGAGAGGGAGGGGCAGAGGGAGAAGGAGACACAGACTCTGAGCTGTCAGTACAGAGCCTGACTCGGGGCCCAAACTCACAGAGAGATTAAGACCTGAGCCACAATTGGCTGCTTAACCGACTGAGCCACCCAGGCACCCCAAGAAATAGAAAATTTGAACAGACTTACTACTAGTAATGAAATTGAACTGGTAATTTATTTATGTTCTTTTAAAAAAATGTTTAAACTTCATTTTTGAGAGAGACAGAGACAGCATGAGTGGGGGAGAGGCAGAAGAAGGAGAGAGAGAGAATCCCAAGGAGGTTCCACACTGTTGGCACAGAGCCCGATGTGGGGCTCTTATTCATGAAACCATGAAAAAAATGACCTGAGCTGAAACCAAGAGTCTGATGCTTAACTAACTGAGCCACCAAGGTGTCCCTGAACTGGTAATTTTAAAACTCTCAACGAACAAAAGTCCAAGACCAGATGGCTTCACAGGTGAATTCTACCAAACATTTAAAGAAGAGCTAATGCCTGTTCTTCTCAAACTAGTCTAAAAAATAGAAGAGGAAGGAAAACCTCCAAATTTATCCTATGAGACCAGTGTTACTCTGATACCAAAACCATATAAAGGCATGACAAAAAAGAAAGAAAGAAAAGAAAAGAGCAGGCACCTGAGTGGTTCAGTCGGTTAAGTGTCCAACTTCAGCTCGGTTGTGATCTCTCGGTTTGTTGAGTTCTAGCCCCACATCAGGTTCTGTGCTGACAGCTGGGAGCTTGGAGCCTGCTTTGGTTTCTCTGTCTCCCTCTCTCTCTGTTCCTCCCCCATTTGTGCTCTGTTTCTCTCTCTCAAAAATGAATAAACATTAAAAAAAAGTGTTTTAAAGTGCAACCCAATATCTCTAATGAACATAGATACAAAAGTCCTCAACAAATATAAGCAAATCTAATTCAACAATACATTAAAACGATCATTCACCCCATTCAAGTGGGATTTATTCCAGGGATACAGGTGTGGTTCAATATTTGCAAATCAATCCAAGTGATACATCATACAATAATCTCAATAGATGCAGAAAAACATATTACAAATCTGACATCTGTTTATGATAAAAACTGTCAACATAGCAGGTTTAGAGGGAATATACCTCAATAATAATAAAGACCATTTACAAAAAGCCCAAAGCTAATATTGTACTCAGTGGTGAAAAAATTTTTCTATGAGATTAGAACAAGAGAAGGATGTCCACTCTCACCACTTTTATTCAGCATAGTACTGGAAATTCTAGCTGAAGTAATTAGATAAGAAAAAGAAATAAAAGGCATCAAATTGATAAGGAGGAAATAAAACTGTCGCTATCTGGAGATGAAATGATACCATATATAGAAAATCCTAAAGACTCCACAAAAAACTATTAGAATTAATAAATGAATACAGTAAAAGTGCAGGATACAAAAATTATTATACAGAAATCTGTTGTGCTTCTATACATTAGTAACAAAGTAATAGAAAGAGAAATTAAGAAACAATCCCACTTACAATTGCACCAAAAGAAATAAAATATCTAAGAATAAATATTACCAAGCAAGTGAAGGACTTGTACTCTGAAAACTGTAAGACACTGATGAAAAAAACTGAAGACAGCAAAAAGAAATGGAAAGATACACCATGCTCATGGATTGGAAGAACTGATATAGTTAAAATGTTCATACCACCCAAAGCAATCTACAGATTCAATGCAAGCTCTGTAACACTTTTCACAGAACTAGAACAAATTATCCTAAAATTTATGTGGAGCCACAGAAGACCTCAATAGCGAAAGCAGTCTTGGAAAGAGAAACAAAGCTGGAGGCATCACAATTGCAGATTTCAAGATATACCACAAAGCTATAGTAATCAAAACAGTATGGTACTGATACAAAAATAGAAACATAGATTAATGGAACAGAATATCTTTACCCTGTTGCCCAGAAAAAACTCCATGCCTATATGGTCAATTAATCTATGACAAAGGAGGCAAGAATATACAACGGGGGAAAAGACAATCTTTTCAATAAATGGTTTTGGGAAAACTGGACAGGTACATCCAAAAGAATGAGACTAGATTGCTTTTTTACACAATACACAAATATGAACCCCAAATAGATTAAATACCTAAATGTGAGACCTAATACCATAAAACTCCTAAAAGAAAATAT
Source organism: Hyaena hyaena (assembly GCF_003009895.1). NCBI lineage: Eukaryota > Metazoa > Chordata > Mammalia > Carnivora > Hyaenidae > Hyaena > Hyaena hyaena. The sequence continues at coordinate 572,676 of NW_024081158.1, forward strand.
AGGCAATATGGCAACATTTTTATGGACGTATCTCCTCAGGCAGAAGAAACAGAAGCAAAAATAAACTATTAAGACTACACCAAAATAAAAACGTTTGCACGGCAAAGGAAACCATCCACAAAACTAAAAGGCAACTCCGTGAATGGGAGAAGATATTTGCAAACTCCTTATCTAATAAGGGGTTAATATCCAAAATACATTTTAAAAACTTACACACAAAATACCCTCAACAAATCCAAACAAAAAATGGGCAGAGGGGTGCCTGGGTGGGTCACTCAATTGAGGGTCTGGCTTCAGCTCAGGTCATGATCTTGCAGTTTGTGAGTTCGGGCCCCACCTCAGAATCTACACTGATGGTGGGGAACCTGCTTGGGATTCTCCCTCTCTCCCTCTCTCTCTGCCCCTCTCCTACTCACACCCTCTCTCTCAAAAATGAATAATCATTATTTTTTTTTTAAATGGGCAGAGAACCTGAGTAGACATTTTTTTTCAAAGAGGAAATACAGATGGCCAATAGACACATGAAAAGATGTTCAATATCACTAATCATCAGGGAAATGCAAATCAAAACCACAATGAGATATCATCTTATACCTGTCAGAATTGTAGTATCAGAGAGACAAGAAATAACAAATTCTGGTGAGGATGTGGACAAAAGGGAACCCTCATACACTTTTGGTGGGAATGTAAATCAGTGCAGCCACTTGGGAAAACAGTGTAGAGTTTCCTCAAAAAACTAAAAATAGAACTACCATATGATCTAGTAATTCCATCACTGGGTATTTCCCCAAAGAAAACAGAAACACTAATTTGAAAAAATATATGCATCTTTATATTTACTGCAACATTATTTATAATAACTAAGATATGGAAGCAACTTAAATGTTCATCAATAGATGGACACACACACACACACACACACACACACACACACACACATTACTGAGCCATAGAAAAGAATGAAACCTTGCCATTTGCAACAGTATGGCTGAACCTAGAGGGTATTATGCTAAGTGAAATAAGTTAGACAGAGAAAGACAAATACCATGTGATTTCACTTATATGTGGAATCTAAGAAACAAAACAAATGAACAAACAATAAAACAGATTCTTAAACACAAAGAACCAACTAGCAGTTCTCAGAGGGGTGGTGGGTGAGGGAATGGGTGAAATAGATAAAGGGGATTAAGAAGTACAAACTTCTAGTTATAAAGTAGATAAGTCATGAAGATGAAAAGTGCGGCATAAGAAATACAGTCAATAATAATTGTAATAATGTTGTATGGTGACAGATGATGACCCTTATTGCAGTGAGCAACAGTGATGTATAGAATTGTAGAATCAATATGTTGTACACCTAAAACTAACATAACATTGTATGTTAATTATACTTCAATAACAAAAATATCTAGTTCCACTGGAAATAAATATATCTAATAAAGTAAGTTAATACGTAAAATACATTAGAAAACTTTAAGTGATGTCAGGATTGTAAATGATCTACTGAACTGAAAATGTATGCCTATAGCAGTACCTGATGTGGATTACACATGCAGTTTTGGACACGTTCAATGAGACAAAGCAGGCAAACATACATAAGCTTCAGTTTTATCTAGTTACTATGATCATTAAATCCTTTGCTCTCATGGAACTTCAAAACTGGCAAAAGAACAAAGTTAGAACTTAACAGTGCTGCTATTTTTAATCAGTCATGTGTTCCAAATACATTAATTGCATACCAACTCTTTAAAATAAGTATTCTTGGCTGAGAGACAGAACATTGTGTTTTAAAAATAAAGCCGTTTCCCAAATGTCTACTTTTCATACATGTAATCCATGTGTAGATTTTATTGCATATTGATCATGGATGTGATACCAAGTGGAAGATGAAGTGAAGAAATACAATACTCAGTATTTGCCTTCTCCACATTTGATGTTGTTTTTGCACCAATAGGTTCTTTTCAATGGGAGACTGTTTCATGTTTGTGGAGGGGCTTATCCCTCTCTCCTAAATCAGGTAACAGAAAATAACACAAAATAAGGGTCAAATTATCAGGTTTGAATAAAATCATGGAGAGGAGAATCTAGGAAAGATGGACAGCACAAGTAGTTGCTATGTTTAAATCAGGACTTAGAAAACAAAACAAGATTTGCCAAGTCAAGGTCAGGAGCATGTAGTGATTAGTAAAGTAAGAGAAGTTAAGGGAAATATTGCAACAAAGGATAGGCAGATTGCTGGAACAGAGGGTTTTAGGGAGTTTAATAATTCTTGTATCCCCCAAATGACCTCACCTATCAGATAAGCCCCTATATGGTCAACCCATTTGTTTCTCTTAAGACCCACAATAGTATGGTTCATGAAAACCAACGATCTGTTGCAAATAAACAGAATGTTTCTGAACCATCATACGAAGGTATATTTCTTGACTGACTATATCAGTAGTGACGATACATTTTGGAAGGATAAAGTGTCACTTGGGATAGCATTGTGAGCATCTGGTAAATGGCTTGGTAAAAGAGTTGACCGGAATCACCTGTTGGTCTCAATTCAAGGTCATTATACAGATAAAACATAAGCTTTGATTAGTTATAGGTCAAAGTCCTTTTTTTTTTAAATTTAGTTTAGAAAGAGAGAAAGAAAGGGAGTGAGCATTGGAGATGAACTGGGGGGCGAGAGAGAGAGAGAGAGAGAGAGAACTAAGGCAGGCACCATGCTCAGCATGCAGCCCAACATGGGGTTTGATCCTGCAATCATGACCTGAGCTGAAATCAAGAGTCAGAAGCTCTACCAACTGAGCCACGCGGGTGCCTCACGAAATCTTGACTTTGGTTCCAGTAACACCTTCTCTAATCTATCGAACTGACTTGCCATAGACAGACTGTGACCAAAGTTGTGCATACAGAACCAAGGGAAAGGGAATTTTCTGAGTCTTTATTTTTAAAATTCAATTTTGAAATCTTATCTCAGGTTTCTCTTTTTAGTCAAGGCAAAAAAAAAAAAAAAAAAAAGAGGGTGGAGGGTACATCCTTTAGACTTGTTCCTGAACATTGTGTAATGAATGATAAGAAATCTTTGGGGAAAAAAAAAATCGAGTTTTCTGTATTGTAATAGGGTGTCTATTCTTTTTTTTTTTTTAATGTTTTATTTATTTCTAGGAGAGAGAGAGAGAGAGACAGCGTGAGCAGGGGAGGGTCAGAGAGGGAGGGAGTCACAGACTGAAACAGGCTCCAGGCTCTGAGCTGGCAGTCAGCACAGAGCCCGACGCGGGGCTCGAACCCACGAACCGCGAGATCACGACCTAAGAGAAAGTCGGACGCCCAACCGACTAAGCCACCCAGGCACCCCAATAGGGTATCTATTCTTGTGGGTGTAAAGTAGTTCCACTTAATCTCTTTCAAGTTAACACTTACACTTTCTAAATCTGGGGTTTCTATGAAGGACCACAGGATATTTTTGTTTTTGTGGATCACAGCATCTCTGTGACAATTATGTAACTCTCCAGAGTGAATGTAGCCATAGAGAATATGCAAATGACTGGGCATGGCTATGTTCCAATAAAACTTTATTTACAAAAACAGGTGACAGACTGGATTTGGCTTTGTTTGCTGATCCTTATGCTAAATTCATTAGAGTTCTTGAAGGTTATTGTATTCAGGAAATTGAAAACATCAAATTGCTTTTAATAATAATAATAATAGCTAGCACCCATTGGATACTATGTGCCAGGTACTGTTCTGAAATGTTCACTAATTCATCTAATCTCCATAGTAATTTTATTTCTGTTTTAAACAGTTTTACGAACCTGTTTAAAATCTCATACTCAACAGGTGGTAATGCAGGGATTTGCATCTTAACAGCTTAATTTCAGAATCTGAACTTTTAACTGTGAAATGTAAACATTAGCCAGGAGACAGTTCACCCTTTTCCAGCGTCATCTTATTATTTTGCACTAGGTAAAGACTGGAAGTGGGCTTACCTCAGAGTTCTGAATTATCCAACTTGCTGCTTTACACCCACTTCAGGATTGGTTATCCCTAGTTTACCAGGCTGTAGTTTCTCTTTGCAGATAGCATAGGAAAAAGGATGAGGGTCAGGCCACATCTCTTTGTACTGCACTGGCTCTATTCCTTATAACATGCCACATGAAATTACAGAGGTGCATTCAAATTGTCAGGAAGTCTTGGTGTGATAAATGGGATTTCTGCCTTTAAGGGGGCAATATGTGGAACTGTATACTACATAGGTCCGTCCCTATAGTCCAAAGGAAAATCATTAAAAAAATACAAACCTTTTACATGGGATCCCATGATTAGAAACTTTTTTTTTTTTTTTTTTTTTTGTGAAATCTCACATCCAACCCACAGAGTGTCGTTTAAACCAAGTGGAGCTTAGTTTTATCTCTTTGCCTCACACTCCAGGAAATAAATGTGTGGAATCCAGCAGCCTGTAAGGATTCCATCAATAGGTTCTGTCTTCGATAGCCAGTAGGGCTCAGCCAATGGAGAGCCTGGACAGTAAGGACCGGATGTGCATTCCCTCGCTCCCTTCCTTCAAGTTAGCTGAGATGGCCAGTTTTATGTATCAATTTAAATAATCCAGTTATTTAATCAAACACTAATCTAGATGTTGCTGTGAAAGTAATCTTTAGATATGATTAAAGTCTATAATTGGCTCTATGTAAGGAAGATTATCCTAGATAATCTGGGCAGACACGTAAGAGCATAATTGAGGCTTCTGAGAAGACCAACTTCTGCCTGTGGACAGGAGCTTCAACCTGTGCCGAAGAGTTCCAGCCCATTATACACATTTTGGCCTGCCTGCTAGTCTCCACAATTATGCAAGCCACTTCCTTGCACTTAACATCTTAATGTTTATCTCCTATTAGTTCTGTTTCTCTGGTTGAATCCTGACTAATACAGTAGACTTGAGCTGACTTACGTCTCTTAATCAAAGGCCAATGCTCCTGTCAAGTGACTGACTCGATATGACTTCCTCTCCTTCCAGTTCTGCAACTGCTTCTGGCCAAAGGGTGGTAATATCCTAAGTTACTGAATCATTACTACCACTATGCATACCCCATACTTGTATATAATCCCTTTGTAAGTCACCCCTTCCCAAAGTAACCTATTTTGAGTGTGCTGTTTCCTTATGAAACCTAAGTGATACATCCACTAATAAGAATACTTAGAAAACAATAATCAAATGTATTAATTTATTTTTTTTTTGAAATATTATTGAATGCCTATTATAAGCTGGCCAAGTGTGAAGCTCAAGAAATGTGACAATTAGGAGTGCCTGGGTGGCGCAGTCGGTTACGTGTCTGACCTCAGCTCAGGTCATGATCTTGCACTTCATGGGTTCTAGCCCCATGCTGGGCTCTGCTGACAGCTCAGAGCCTGGAGCCTGCTTTGGATTCTGTGTCTCCCTCTCTCTCTGCCCCTCCCCTGCTTGCTTTCTGCCTCTCTCTCTCTCAAAAATAAATAAGCATTAAAAAAGAAAATAAAAAAAGAAATGTGATGGTTAATAAAAACAACATGGTCTGTGTCTTTATGAGCTTATAATTTGGAGGTGGAGACAGACATATAAACAAATAATTATTAGTTTTGTAGGAAATTCTACAGTGGAGAAAGGAAAGCACACTGTTAAAGCACCAAGGAGGGATTCCTAACCCAATACTGAGTTGAGGCATCTGGGAAAGTTTCCTGGAGGAAGAGATCCTAATATGAGGCCTGAAGTCAGAGGAAAAAAATGAGCCAGGCAAAGAGAGGTGTGGGGTAAATGGTATAAGTGTATGGTGGGGAGAAGTGTTTCAGAAAAGGGAATAACATGTGCAGAGGCCTGGCTTCTTTAAGACCCTGAGGGTCACTGGGTACAGAGGGGAGATCGCACAGGTTGCAGAAGCAAGCAGAAGCCAGATCACCATGGACCTTGCTGTCATGTTAAAGAGTTGGGTAGGTTTCAGGCCTGGAGATGCTGTGATCAGAGTTGAGTTTTAGAAAGATCACTCTGCAGAGTGGAGAAAATACTGAAGGGGTGAGGCTGTGGTCCTAGAGATGATAGTGCCTTGCATAAAGGTGGGGGATGGTCCATCAAAAGGGAAAATGGTAGATTTCTAGAGATGCTTAGAAAGTAAACTTAACTTTTTTTCAGGAAAAACGGGATTTGCACTCTGGGGGATGGGGAAGGTGAAGGAAGAAGAAGAGTTAAGGTATCTCTTAGTTTTCAGCATTGTCTGGATGACTGATGGTGCAATCTCTGAAACAGGAAACACAGGTTTTGGGTGAAGAAAATGAGGTTAGTTATAAACATGCTGAATTCAAGGAACTTGTGAGGTATGTACGAGGAAGATGAGTAGCAGGATATATACGTCTGAAGCCCAGAAGAGAGTTCTGGACAAGAAGTAAAAATCTGAGATTTGTTAGCAAATTGGTGATAATTGATACCAATGGACTGATTGAGAAATTTAGGGAAAGAATATAAAGTGAGAAAGAGTAGGGTCTCAGACCAAAGCAAGGAACGCCATATGTGGTGGGATGGTGAAGAAAGGATCTTATGAAGAATCTGAAAAGCAACAGAGAGAGAAAAATTCATGAGAATGGGAGTACTCCTGAAATCTGAGAAAAGAGTGTTTCAAGTAGTTTTTATATACAAGTGGAGCAGGAAAGGTTTGGACATTGTACTAAGGAATGAAGAAGACATTGGACCTCCTTTTCACCCAGATGGAGTGAAGGAAATGTGTAACTTCTACTTCAAAGACTGCAGAAGTTGTAGCCTCCTTAAGGGAGAACCATGTTTTAGCTAAGGCAAGGTGGTATATGTTCTGAGAAAAGAGAGGGTCTTCCTTTTTTACAGAAGGGATTTCCAGAGGATATAGTTTAAGTTTGGAGAAAATGCCCAGAGATGCATGGAGATGTGTTCATAGGGCAGTGGTATGCCTGGAGTGGTCTTGTCCATTCCTCCTACTACCACCACAGTGTTCCTAACATACCATCAAGATACAAGAACCATCTCTCTCCATAATAGTATTATCCAGACATATACATGATAGTTATCTGCACATGCAGGACTCCATGACAGTGACCATTGGGGCCAATAAATAAGAAGCAGTTTTGTGCAAAGCAGAATAAATCTGACATACATAGGGTTAATTTGACAAGTTCCATATGCTGCTGTGTACATCAGTGATTCGCAAATGATGGATCAACAAGAAATTTTCCCTGATTTGAGGCAAAATGCAAATAATGTAATGAATTTTCTCATATAGCTGAATATATTCAATTTTAGTAATTGTCCTTTACTCTCAAGTTATATTATTCCTTCACTTTTTCAGTTATTGAGATTGGTTCTTTTATGAAACAATGGTAATAATAAATGACAATTTATTTTCTTGATCTTTTTTGGCTAAGATCAAAGAGTGGCAACCTATTGATTTTGCTGCTATTTGAAAACTCCAAATCTGGAAACTGCTCATTGGTTTCCACACTTGTGAATATTTTTTTTCAGTGTGATATAATTTGTTCATACCAATTAGGAATTAGGAAGCAGGACTTAAATTTATTTGACATAATAGTCTTTTCGCCAGTTGCCAAGTGACACTTACTAGCATTCCCTTTGGGGAAGCTGGTGAATGTATGAGAACTCTAAGAATGAAGAATTCTGTATTCGATTACACTTGTTAAGCCCTGCATACCAATCTCTCTCCTGTGTTTCATAATGTACATATCACATGGAAGACTAAGAAGTCCTGGAGTCAAGGAATCAATTAAATTTTATTTACTGGGTGAACAAACCAATTTGTTTGCTGCAGGAAAATTTCTTCTGGCATACCTAATTAACATCTCTTGGAATAATCTTATGTTAACAACGAGTTTAAGAAGTGTTTGAATAGTTGCTCTTGAATAATAATCAAATATGGGTCTCCATGCTACATATAGGAAATTCAGTCAAAGCTGCAGCCTATTGAAGTGCAATTTCATTTGTTTTTAATTACATCATACTGAGTTTTAAATACCTCTGTGTTGGCCATGCTCAAAATAATAACAAATATTTATGTAGCATTTACCATGTTTCAGGCACTAGTCTAAGCACTTTTAGATGTGTTAACTCATCCATTTTTCAAAATTTCCTATAAGTACGGTTATTATCCCCATTTTATGGATGAAGATACTGAGCCATGAGGGATTATGCCACTTGTCCAAGATCATACAGTGGGTTCAGAGCTCAAGCTTTTGGTCACCCTGCTGTGCTGCTCTCTGATGGGCTCCTCAGAGCTGGCATGGTCTGCCACAGCTCAATGTACTGCTGCATGGCTGGATTGGCCACCTATACACTTGCCTGAAGAATGAATGATGGATTGGAGTGCTCTGAAACTATCCAGCAAGGGTTCACCTGACCAGGATCGAATGTTTCTCAGGCTTAGTGCCACCACAAGACATCATGAACTTTCCAGACTTTGGAAATAGTAACAGCCCAGGGGTGAATCCTTTTTGAAAGGAGTCACCAAGGCATGGATTGACCACATATCTAAGAAACCATGGACTCAGGGGAAGAGTCAACCTCTGGTGTCCCCTGGAAGGAGTTGGCCAGGGTGGACTAACTTCTTGGTCTGGATTTACTTTAGGAGAGGCTCTGGTTTCAAGGCTCATATCACAAAGGCTTCTAGAAAGTGGTTAGATTAGTGCTGGCTAGTATCTGAGGCTGGGGTGAGGGACAGAGCTGGTGGGAGTGGGGGCAGAGGACTGTTGATTCCTAATTGGGCCTCCTCCCTAATTCTCTGTTCAATTCTTACACTGCCATATACAATTAACCTTTCATTTGAGAAGAAATAACATTCTGCTTTTATGCTTGATAGGAAATTGCTCACATAAAACCAGTGACTCAGTGGCTTCTAGTGAAACTATTATTTGCCACTAGTAGAAGGTCTGTAAACCTTCAGCACTAATTTAAGTCCCAGATTGTTTTGCTCTTGTGTTTTGTGGCCAAACTATATTGGAAAAAGACTTCCAAGTACCTCTGGCTACTTTCAAAGTTCATCCTGAGTTTCAATCACATGTAGGGTTTTTGGGTGTTTTTTTTTTTTTTTTTTTTTTTTTTGTAAGCATACCAAAGCCAATCCTCCAGGGGGTGGGAAGGGGAGATTGAAATATTGAATTTAAATAAATTAAAGCAAGAACTAAATCTAAAGACAATAAGTAGAGAGGAGTTGAAAATAAAGTCCTAGCTTTGATAGCAAACATAGCTTTAATGAAACCATATAACACTGTCAGTCACACAAAATCACAGGGAACCCACAAATATAAGTAGTAAATCTATTTGGCTACTTTGGAATGTAAACAGGCATAGGAGGCAAGAGGGTATTTGTCTGTTCCTGGGACATTAGCAGCATCCATGGATGGAAAGAAATAAAACTCTATTCTATGAAGGGGTATTTTCTTTTTTTTAATGTTTATTTATTTTGAGAGAGAGCACAAATGGGGGAAGGGCAGAGAGAGAGAGACAGTGGGAGGCAGAGAATCTGAATCAGGTTTCAGGCTCCGAGCTATCAGCACAGAGCCCAAGGTGGGGCTCAAACTCACAAACTGTGAGATCATGACCTGAGTCAAACAAAGTTGGATGCTTAACCGACTGAGCCACCCAGGCACCCCCAGGGGGTAGTTTCTTACTGTTTCCTAAAACAAAACTTTACTTCCTGTTATCATATGTTAGCCCTTTCAAAAGAAGAAATTTCTATTTTATCATAGCAGGAGATGGTCATCTTGGAAATCAAATGGTAGGGTGTCTTTGAAATTGCTTGACAAAATCATATTGAGATAAAAGCACTTTGCTCATTCAGCGATGCAGCAGAATATTTGGGGGCCAAAACTGGTTGACAGGCCATTTGAGGATAAGTTTCCACGTCAGAAGAATTTAAGCTTTTGAGAAGTCCCATGCTAATATTTTTTTGGGTTGCAAGTTTGTTTTTACTAGTAATTGCACATTAAAACTCCACTTTGTTTCACTTAACAGATGACATCTGAAACTGCAGGTGACAAAAGACAGATTCAAGGGAAGCTGTGGAAAGTTCTTCTAACCTATTTTAAGAAAAGAAAAATTTTAAACCAGGAGTAATTAAATCCAGCCGGGCCTAAAGTCAAGGTGCACAGGCTACATAGTGCATAAACCTATAATTAAATGATTTTGTGGTTTAGCCTAGCCTTTCATTCAGAAATGAGTCTATTATTTCATAGAGCAAAATAGACCAGAAAAATCTTAACTATTAGTAGAAAAATTATAGTCTACAATAGATTATTTTCTTAATTATCTGTGTTCTTATAAAATGCAGGATAAAGAATGCATGTAAATGTCTCAAATCACATACTCATGTCTTATTCTCTGAATAGCTTTACAGCATATTTAGTGCTTTTTGGGTATATGTTTAATTCCACTTCATTATATATATTATATATATGACAAGAATATTATATGCATAGAAAAAATGCCTAGAGGGCATTGCAAGCATTTTTTTGGTTCATTTTCCAAGACCAGGCTGGAAGGTCACCTTCACAGTAAGGTTTTTCAGCTGCTCCCACAGCACTTAGTTCAGACCTCCGCTATAGCATTTGTCTATTACATTAGTGTGATTATTTGCTTCCCTTTAAGCTGGGAACTTCTCAGAAGCAGAGACCTTGCTTTACTCATTGTTACATCTCCAGCCCCTGGCAGAGTGTATAGTATACAGTAGGCACATAATCAGTAATATTAACCAACTGTCTTTTCAATGGGAAGTCAATGTAGAACTATGAAGATATAGCTATAATTTAGAAGCTGAAACTGTTTGAGACTTCTTTTTTGCCCATTAGCTTGTCTGGTACTTCTGTCCAAAAGTCTGCCTGGCCTGGATTTCTATGTATGATAGATTTTCTTTAATCTTCTAGTGTGCCAATTCTCCCAGAAAATGGCTCAACACTTTGGTTATGCTAAATCGTGTTATACTGTACTCAATGTGAGGTTAGGGGGCTGTAGGAGAAAATTCATTAATCTCCGGATTTTATATAAAGATTTGAATGTAAGAGTTAACCCATTTCCACCTGTCCAACAATAGTGCACCTTTATAGTTACCTCATCCCACTCTCTGTAGGGCTTTGACTCGGAAGTCTTTCTGCTATCCAGTCTTTACTGTGTTTTAAAAAACAATGGCCAACTAATCTTTGACAAAGCAGGAAAGAACATTCAATGAGAAAAAGGCAGTCTCTTCAACAAATGATGCTGGGAAAACTGGACAGAGACATGCGGAAGAATGAACCTGGACCACTTTCTTACATCATACACAAAAATAAACTCAAAATGGATGAAAGACCTAAACTCAAGAGAGGAAACCATCACAATCCTTGAGGACAAAACAGGCAAGAACCTCATTGACCTCAGCCACAGCAACTACTTACTTGACATGTCTCTGGAGGCAAGGGAAACAAAAGCAAAAATGAACTATTGGGACCTCAAGATAAAAATCTTCTGCACAGCAAAGGAAACAATCAGCAAAACTAAAAAGCAACCAACAGAATGGGACAAGATATTTGCAACTGACATATCAGATAAAGGATTAGTATTCAAAATCTATACAGAATTTATCAAACTCAACACCCCGAAAAATAATCTAGTAAAGAAATGGGCGAAATACATGAATAGACATTTTTCCAATGAAGACATCCAGATGGCTAAAAGACACATGAGAAAATTATCAACATCACTCATCATCAGGGAAATACAAATCAAAACCACGAGGTACGATCTCACACCTGCCAGAGTGGCTAAAATTAACAACTCAGGCAACAACAGATGTTAGCGAGGATGCGGAGAAAGAGGAACACTATTGCACTGCTGGCGGGAATGCAAACTGGTGCATCCACTCTGGAAAACAGTATAGAGGTAAACTGAAAATAGAACTTCTCTATGACCCAGCAATTGCACTACTAGGTATTTACCCAAAGGATACAAAAATGCTGATTTGAAGGTGCACATGCCCCCCAATATTTATAGCAGCACTATTGGCAATACCCAAACTATGGAAGTGCCCAAATGTCCACTGACTGATGAATGGATAAAGAATATGTGGTATATATATACAATGGAATATTACTTGGTGATCAAAAAGAATAAAATCTTAACCATTTGCAACAATGTGAATGGAGCTAGAGTGTATTATGCTAAGTGAAATAAGTCAGAGAAAGACAAATATCATATGATTTAATTCATATGTGGAATATAAGAAACAAAATAGATGAACATACGGGAAGAGAAGCAAAAATAATATAAAAATAGAGGGAAACAAACCATAAGAGATTCATAAATACAGAAAACAAACTGAGGGTGGCTGGTGGGGTATTGGGTGGGGGGATGTGCTAAATGGGTGATGGGCATTAACAAGGGTACTTGTTGGGATACACTTTTTGGGTGTTATATGCAAGTGATAAATCACTAACTTCTATTCTTGAAATCATTATTACACTATATGTTAACTAACTGATTTAAATACAAATTAAAAATGAGATAGAATGAAAAAGTAAAAGAATATTAAGAGTTTTATTGAGGTATAGTTCATATCCATACACTTCACTTATTTAAAGTGTATAATTCAATGATTTTCAGTATATTCATAGAGTTGTGTAACCAACACTACTAATTCCAGAATACTTTCAACATCCTCCCCACAAGACTCTGTACCAATTGGTAGCCATTCCCGATTTCTCACCAACCCCTACTCCCTAGCCCTAAGCAACCACTAATTTGCCTTCTGTTTCTATAAATTTGCCTATTATGAACATCACATATAAATGGAATCATACAATATCTAGTTTTTTGTGTCAAGCTCCTTTCATCTAGCATATTTTCAAAGGTCATCTATATTGTACATGCATCATCACTTTATACCTTATTATTGTTGAAGAATATTCCATTGTATGTATAGATCACAGTTTATTTATCTGTTCATTAGTTGATAGACACTAGGGCTGTTTCCACTTGGCTATTTGTGCTGCTATAAACATTTCCATGTGTTTTTGTGTGGACATATGTTTTCATTTCTCTTGAATTCCACACCTAGGTGTAGAATTGTTGGATTACATGGTAGCTCTGCGTTTGACATTTTGAGGATCTGCTCTTCTGTTTTACAAAATAACTGTACTATTTTATACTGCCACTGGCAATTATGAGACTTCCAGTTTTTCCACATCCTCACCAATACTTGCTGTTGTCTGTCTTTTTGATTATAGCTAACCTGGTGGTTGTAAAGTGGTAGTTCATTGTGGTTTTGAGCTTTATTTATCCTGGCTAATGATGTTGAACATTTTTTCATGTGCTTAATTGGCATTTGTATGTATTCTACAGAGAAATGTCTATTCAGATATTTTGCCTATTTAAAAATTAAGTTAATTATTTAATTATTGAGTTGTAAGAGTTCTTTATATATTCTAGGTAGGAGTCCCTTAACAGATACATGATTTGCAAATATTTTCTCCCATTTGTGGGTTTCTTTTTCACTTTTTTTGATGATAACTTTTGCAACATAAAAGTTTTTCATTTTTAGGCATTTCAATTTATCTATTTTCTTCTTTTATTGTTTCTGCTTTTGGTGTCAAGCCTAAGAAACCATGTCTTCTCTAAGGTCATGAATATTTAGGCCTTTTTAAAAAGTAGTTTTATAGTTTCAGCTCTTATATTCATCTATTTTGAGTTAACTTTTGTATATGATGTGAAACCAAGGACTGACTTCATTATTTTGCATGTGGCTATCCAGTTGTCCCATAACCATTTGTTGCAAACATTATTCTTTCCCCACTGAATGGTCTTGACTATTAATGACTATAAATCCAAGGCTTTATTTCTGTACTCTAAATTCTATTCCATGATCTACATGTCTATCTTTATGCCAATATTATCCTTATTTTACTATTGTAGCTTTGTAGTAAGTTTTAAAATTGGCATGTATGAGTCTTCCAACTTTGCTCTTCTACTTCTTTTTTCTTTTTTAATTTTGAGGGAGTAAAAGAAAAAGCACAAATGGGGGAGGGGCATAGAGAGAGGGAAACAAAGGATCTGAAGCAAGCTCTGAGCTGACAACAGAGAGCCCAATGAGGAGCTTGAACTCAGGAACTGTGAGATCATGGCCTGAGAAGAATTCCAAAGCTTAACCAACTGAGCCACCCAGGAGCTCCTGTTCTTCTATTTCAAGTTTTGTTTGTTTGTTTGTTTGTTTGTTCCCTTTCCTGGGTCCCTAGTATTTCCATATGAGTTTTAGGATCCGTTTTTTAATATCTGTAAAGAAGCCACTTGGGATTTTGATAAAGATTGAATTGAATCTCTAAATCAATTTGGGGGGAGTATTGCCAATCCATCGTATCTAATCCATGAAAATTACACATCTTTTCACTTATTTACATTGTTTTTTTTTTTCACAATGTTTCATAGTTTCCACAATACACATTTTGCACTTTGCTAAATTTACTTTTAAATGTTTTATTCTTTTGATGCTATAGGAGATGGAACTGTTTTCTTAATGCCATTTCAGATTATTCATTACAAGTGTATAGAAACAACTGATTTTTGTATGTTGATTTGGTATCATAGCTTTGCTAGTTTTAATTGTTTTTCAGTGGATTACTTAAAATTTTTCTGTACACAAGATCATGTCATCTGTAAGCAGAAATAGTTTTACCTCTTTCCTTCAAATCCATATGCCTTTTATTTCTTTCCTTTCAACTGTTCCCCTCCTCCACCACAAAATGGTTCACCCGAACTTGTAGTACAATGTTATACAGAAGTATTGAGAGTGTACATGTTCATTTTGTTCTTGATATTAGGGAAACCTTTCAGTTTTTCACTATTAAGTATGATAATATTAACTGGATTTCTTCACAGACACACTTTATCAGGTTGAGGAACTTCCTTCTATTTTTAGTTTTGTAGTGGTATGTGCGTGTTTTTAATTGTGAAAGGGCATTGGATTTTGTGACATGCTTTTTGCACATCTATTGAGATGAACATGTGACTTTAGTTATTTATTCTATTGATACGATATATTAAATTAATTTATTTTTAAAAACATTTTAAACATAGAATTTTATTTCTTTATTTTACTTCTTTAATTCCATTCCGTTAACAATACAATATTTGTTTCAGGTGTACAATATAGTGATTCAACACTTTCATACAACATCTAGTGCTCATCACAAGTGCACCCCTTAGTCCCCATTCTTATTTAGCCCATCCCCCTACCCCTCTCAATTAAGAGTCTGTTTCTTAATTTCTCTGTTTTCTCCCATTTACTCATTTGTTTTGCTTCTTAAATTCCACATGAGTGAAATCATATAGTTTTGTCTCTTTTCTGACTTATTTCACTTAGCATTATGCTCTCTAGCACCCTCCATGTCATTGCAAAGGTCAAAATTTCATTCTTTTTTATGACTTAATACTATTCTATAAATATATATGCCACATCTTCTTTATCCATTCATCAGTCAGTGAATACTTAGGCTGCCTTAATATCTTGGGTACTGTAAATAATGCTGCAATAAACATGGGGGGGGCATATATCCCTTTGAATTACTGTTTTTGTATTCTTTCAGTAAATATCTCATAGTGCAATTGCTAGATCATAGGGTAGATCTATTTTTAACTCTTTTTGAGAGACCTCCATGCTGTTTTCCAGAGTGGCTGCACCAGTTTGCATTCCCACCAATAGTGCACATCCTTGCCAACACCTCTTGTTTCTTGTGTTATTGATTTTAGCCATTTGGACGGGTGTGAGGTGATATCTCATTGTAGTTTTGAATTGTATTTCTCTGATGATGAGTGACATTGAGTATCTTTTCATGTGTCTGTTGGTCATCCACATGTCTTCTTTGGAGAAATGTCTGTTCATGTCTTCTGCCCATTTTTAAATTAGATTATTTGCTTTTAGGGTGTTGAGTTTTAAAAGTACTTTAAAAATTTTTTTTTAATTTTAATTTTATTTGAGAGAGGGAGAGAGAGCACAAGTAGGGGAGAGGGAGAGTAGGAGATAGATAGATAGAGAGAGAGAGAGAGAGAGAGAGAGAAAGAATCCCAAGCAGGCTCCATGCTCAGAATGACCCAATGTGGGGCTCCATCCCATGACCTGGGATCATGACCTAAGCTGAAATCAAGAGTCAGACACTCAACCAACTTAGCCACCCAGGCACTTTTATAGGTTTTTATATTTTAGATACTAACCCTTTATCAGATATGTCATTTGCAAATATCTTCTCCCATTCTAAAGGCGGCCTTTTAGTTTTGTTCATTGTTTCTTTCACTGTGATAAAGCTTTTTATTTTGATATAATCCCAATAGTTTATTTTTGCTTTTGTTACCCTTGCTTCAGGAGGTATAGCTGGAAAAAATAAAAAGTTGTTATGGCTGATATCAAAGAGGTTATGGCCTCCTTCTAGGGGTTTTATGGTTTCCTGTCTCACACTTAAATCTTTTATCCATTTTTATTTTATTTTTATATATAGTATAAGAAAGTGGTCCAGTTTATTCTTTTGCATATTGCTGTCCTGTTTTCCCAACACCATTTGTTGAAGAGACTGTCCTTTTCCCATTGAATATCTTTCCTCGAGATTAACTGACCATACATTTGTGAGTTTATTTCTGAATTTTCTATTCTTTTCTATTGATCTATGTGTTTATTTTTGTACCAGTACCAAACTGTTTTAATCACTACAGTTTTGCAATATAACTTGAAGTTTCGATTTGTGTTGCTTCCAGCTTTGTTTTCCTTTTCAAAAGTTTCTTTGGCTATTGGGGTCCTTTGTGGTTCCAAACAAATTTTAGAATTGTTTGCTCTAGTGAAAAATGCTACTGGTATTGCATAGGGATAGGGATTGCATTAAATGTATAGATTGAGTAATATAGACATTTTAACAATACTTGTTCTTCCAATCTGTGAGCATAGAATGCTCTATTTCCTTGTATCATCTTCAATTCCTTTCATCATTGTTTTATAGTTTTCAGAGAACAGGTCCCTCACCTCTTCGGTTAAGTTTATTTCTAGGTATCTTATTATTTTGGGTGCAATTATAAATGGAATTGTTTTCTTAATTTCTCTTTCTGCTGCTTCATTACTGCTGTGAATTAGTTTATCAGTTCTAGTAGTTTTCTTGGTGGAGTCTTTAGGGTTCTCTGTATAGGTATCATGTCATCTGAAAGTAGTGAAAGTTTTACTTCTTCCTTAGTAATTTGGATGCTTTTTATTTCTTTTCATTGTTTGATTGCTGCATCTAGGACTTCCAGTACTATGGTGAATAAAAGTGGTGAAAGTGGACATCCTTGTCTTGTACCTGATCTTAGGGGAAGAACTCTGATTTTCTCCATTAAGGATGATATTAGCTGTGGATTTTTCATATATGACCTTTATTATGTTGAGGTATGTTCCTTCTAAGCCTACTTTGTTGAAGGTTTTTTTTTTTTTTATCATGAATGGATGTTGTACTTTGTCAAATGCTTTTTCTGCATATTGAGATGATCATATGGTTTTATCTTTTCTCTTATTGATGTGATGTATCATGTTGATTGATTTGTAAATGCTGAAACTCCCTGGCATTCCAGGAATAAATCTTGATCATGGTGAAGTTTTTTTTAATGTATTATTGAATTTGTTTTGCTAGTATTTTGTTGAAGTTTTTTGTACCTATGTTCATCATGGATATTGGCCTGCAGTTCTCTTTTTTAGTGATGTCTTTATCTGGTTTTGGGTATCAGGATAATGCTGGCCTCATAGAATAAATTAATAAATTAATTTTATTAGTTTTTCCCCCTTCTATTTTTTGGAATAGTTTGAGAATAATAGGTATTAACTCTTTAAATGTTTGGTAGAATTTTCGGGCACCTGGGTGGTTCAGTTGGTTAAGTGTCCAACTCTTGATTTTGGCTCAGGTCATGATCTCACAGCTTGTGAGTTCTAGCCTCATGTTGGGCTCCATGCTAACAGTGGAGAGCCTGCTTGGGATTCTCTGTTTCCCTCTCTCTCTCTGTCTCTTCCTCTTTCTCCTTCTGTCTCTCTTTTTCTCTCAAAAACAAATAAACATTTAAGTTAAAAAATGGTTGGTAGAATCCACCTATGAAACCATCTGGTCCTGGACTTTTATTTTTTGGGAGTTTTTTTTTTTTTTTTACTGCTTCAATTTCTTTGCTGATTATCAGTCTTTCAAATTTCTATTTCTTCCTACTTCAGTTTTGGTAGTTTATATGTTTCTAGGAATGTCTGCATTTCTCCTAGGGTTGTCCAATTTGCTGGTATATAGTGTTCATAATATTCTCTTACAATTTTATTTCTGTGCTGTTGGTTGCTATTTTTTCATTTTATTTTTATTTTATTTTAGTCCTTTCTCTAGCTCTTTTTTAGAGAGAGTGAGCAGGGAGAAGCAGAGGGAGATAGAGGGAGAGAATCTTATGCAAGCTCCATGCCCACCATAGAGGCTGATGAGGGGCATGGTCTCACAACTTTGAGATCATAGCCTGAGCTGAAATCAAGAGTCAGATGCTTGACTGACTGAGCCACCAGCACCCCGAGTTGTTTTTCTTTTCTTCTTGATAAGTCTGGCTAGAGATTTATCAATTTTATTGATATTTTCAAAGAATCAGCTCCTGGTTTCATTGATCTGTTCTTTGTTTGCTTTTATGACATTTATTTATGCTCTAATATTTATTTCGTTCCTTTTGCTAGTTTTAGGTTCTGTTTTTTGTTCTTCTAGCTCCTTTAGGTGTAAGATTAGGTTGTTTATTTGAGATTTTTCTTTCTTCTTGAGGTAGGCTTGTATTGGTATAAACTTTCCTCTTAGAACCACTTTTGCTGCATTGCAAAGGTTTTGGATTTTAGTATATGTACTGCCAAAGCACACACAAAGGTTTTGGATTTTAAGTTTTCACTTTCATCTGTTTCTATATACTTTTTTATTTCTTTTTTAATTTTCTGGTTTTTAATTTTCTGAACATTAATTGTTCAGAGTAGCATGTTATTTAACCTTCATGTATTTGTGGTCTTTCTAGATTTTTTCTTATAAATGTCTTAATTTCATAGAGTTTTGATTAGAAAAGTTGCATGGTATGATTTTGATCATCTTGAATT
Organism: Hyaena hyaena; assembly: GCF_003009895.1. Lineage (NCBI taxonomy): Eukaryota > Metazoa > Chordata > Mammalia > Carnivora > Hyaenidae > Hyaena > Hyaena hyaena. The sequence continues at coordinate 591,794 of NW_024081158.1, forward strand.
TGTTAAGGCTTGTTTTGTGGGCTAATATGTGATCTATTTTGGAGAATGTCCTATGTGTACTTCAAAACAATGTGTATTCTGTTTTTTAAGGATGAAATGTTCAAAATATATCTGTTAAATCCATCTGTTCTGGTATATCATTCAAACCCATTGTTTCCTTAATGATTTTTTGTTTAGATAATCTCTCCATTGATGTAAGTGGGGTGTCAAAGTTTCCTACTATTATTATTATCAGTTAGTTCCTTTATGTTTGTTACTTACTGTTTTATATATTGGGGTACCTCTGTTGGGTGTATAAATATTTATAATTGTTAAATCTTGTTGGGTTGCCCCTTTTATAATTATATTGTGTCCCTTGTCTTTTGTTACAGTTTTTGGTTTAAAGTCTATTTTGTCCAATGTAAGTATTGTTACTCTTTCTTGTGCCATTTGCATGATAGATATTTCTCCATGCTCTCATTGAAACATTTTTTTTAATGTTTATTTATTTTTGAGAGAGGCAGAGTGTGAGCAAGACAGAGGCAGAGAGAGGGAGACACAGAATCTGAAGCAGGTTCCAGGCTCTGAGCAATCAGAACAGAGCCCGATGCAGGACTTGAACACATGAGTTGTGAGATCATGACTTGAGCTGAAGTCAGACACTCAACTGACTGAGGCACCAAGGTACCCTATCCATCCCCTCACTTTTAATCTGCAGGTGTCTCTAGGTCTAAAATGAGTCTGTTGTAGGCAGCATATTGATGGGCCTTGTTCTTTAAATACATTCTGTCATTCTGTGTCTTTTGATTGGAGCATTTAGTCCATTCACATTCAAAGTAATTAATTGATAGATATGTATTTACTGTCATTTTATTATTTGTTCTTTGTTTATTTCTGAAGATTTTCTCTGGTCTTTGTCTTTCTCTGATTTTCTAGTGTTATATTTGTATTTCTTTCTTTTTTTTTTTTTTTTAGTGTATTCTTTTTAATTTATTTCTGAGAGAGAGAGAGAAAGAGAGAGACAGCATGAACAGGGGAGGGTCATAGAGAGAGGGAGACACAGAATCTGATACAAGCTCCAGGCTCTGAGCTGACAGCACAGAGCCTGACATGGGTCTTGAACCCATGAACCATGAGATCGTGACCTGAGCCAAAGTCAGATGTTTAACCAACTGAGCCACCCAGGCGCCCCTGGATGTCTTTCTTTTTATTCTTCACATATATGATTACCATTTGGTTTGTATACAACCTTTTCTGCATATAGCAGTCTTTATTAAGTTGATGTTCATTTAGCTTTGAACCCATTTTTTACTCTCCCCTTCCCCACAAATTAGATATATCTTATGATATTTTACATCTTTTTATTTTGCGAGTTCCTTGACTGATTTTTTACAGAAATATTCATTTTTACTGTTTTTGTGTTTCCTACCTTTATTCTGTCACTTGTGGTTTCTCCTTTCAACTCAGAGTCCCCTTTAATATTTCTTACAGGGATGTTTAGTGGTCATGAATTCCTTACTTTTTGTTTTTCTGGGAAATTCTCTCTCCTATTCTGAATGATAACCATACTGGATAGAGTATTCTTGGCTGCATATTTTTCCATGTAAGCACTTTGAATAATCATGCCACTCCCTTCTGGGTTGGAAAGTTTCTGCTGAAAAATATCCTGCTACCCTCCTACACTGTTGGTGGGAATGTAAACTGGTACAGCCCCTCTGGAAAACAGTGTGGAGGTTCCTCAGGAAACTAACAATAGAACTCCCC